>NC_053025.1:421900538-422051624 GCF_003073215.2 Triticum urartu
CGTTGGAGCATTCTTCTAGAAGGCCTCAGACCATGCCCGCATCACGAGGGAGGCGCTTGGGCACCACTTGGAGGCGTGCTTCATGACACGTTTCCCTTAGGAGGCGTGCTTTTTTGCATGAGGGAAACGTGTTGTGAAGCATGCCTCCAAGTGGTTCCCAAGCGCCTCCCTCGTGATGTGGGCAAGGTCTGAGGCCTTCTAGAAGAATGCTCCAACGTATCTGTAATTTTTTATTGCTCCATGCTATATTATCTACTGTATTGGACTATATTGGGCTTTATTTTCCACTTTTATATTATTTTTGGGACTAACCTACTAACCGGAGGCCCAACCCAGAATTGTTGTTTTTTTGCCTATTTCAGTGTTTCGAAGAAACGGAATATCAAGCGGAGTCCAAACGGAATAAAATCTTCGGGACTGTGATTTTCTCACCGAACGTGATCTAGGAGACTTGGACCCTGCTCCAAGGAACAAAAGAGGTGGCCACGAGGGTGGGGGGCGCGCCCCCTGCCTCTAGGCCCCTCGTTGCTCCTCCGGTGTACTTCTTCCTCCTATATATACACACGTACCCCAAACGATCAGAACAGGAGCCAAAAACCTAATTCCACCGCCGCAACTTTCTGTATCCACGAGATCCCATCTTGGGGCCTGTTCCGGAGCTCCGCCGGAAGAGGGTCGTCATCACGGAGGGCTTCTACATCATCATAACCTCTCCGATGAAGTGTGAGTAGTTTACCTCAGACCTTCGGGTCCATAGTTAGTAGCTAGATGGCTTCTTTTCTCTCTTTGAATCTCAATACAAAGTTCTCCCCCTCTCTTGTGGAGATCTATTCGATGTAATCTTCTTTTTGCGGTGTGTTTGTTGAGACCGATGAATTGTGGGTTTATGATCAAGTCTATCTATGAATAATATTTGAATCTTCTCTGAATTCTTTTATGTATGATTGGTTATCTTTGCGAGTCTCTTCGAATTATCCGTTTGGTTTGGCCAACTAGATTGGTAGTTCTTGCCATGGGAGAAGTGCTTAGCTTTGGGTTCGATCTTGCGGTGTCCTTACCCAGTGATAGAAGGGGTAGCAAGGCACGTATTGTATCGTTGCCATCGAGGATAACAAGTTGGGGTTTATTTCATATTGCATGAATTTATCTCTCTACATCATGTCATCTTGCTTAAGGCGTTACTCTGTTTTTAACTTAATACTCTAGATGCATGCTGGATAGCGGTCGATGAGTGGAGTAATAGCAGTAGATGCAGAATCGTTTCGATCTACTTGTCACGGACGTGATACCTATATACATGATCATGCCTAGATATTCTCATAACTATGCTCAATTCTGTCAATTGCTCAACAGTAATTTGTTCACCCACCGTAGAATACTTATGCTCTTGAGAGAAGCCACTAGTGAAACCTATGGCCCCCGGGTCTATTCTCATCATATCAATCTCCATCACTTTAATCTTGCTTTGCTTTTTACTTTGCTTTTACTTTTTACTTTGCATCTTTATACCAAAAATACCAAAAATATTATATCTATCAGATCTCACTCTCGTAAGTGACCGTGAAGGGATTGACAACCCCTAATTGCGTTGGTTGCGAGTAGCTATCGTTTTGTGCAGGTACGAGGGACTTGAGCGTGGCCTCCTACTGGATTGATACCTTGGTTCTCAAAAACTGAGGGAAATACTTACGCTACTCTGTTGCATCATCCCTTCCTCTTCGGGGAAAACCAACGCAAGCTCAAGACGTAGCAACTGGTCATGTAGCCCCTCACTCCTTGGTCCGTCCTGGTCTCCGGTCGGCCCAACGGCGGTTGAGGTATGTGTGGGGCCGGGCTCTGCCAACGTAGAACATCAACCTATCCTCGCGTACTCTCCATGTAAGCTGTTTGCGCGTCAAGGGGGACTCCTGAGCATCGCGACTCAGGAGCCTAGCTGGTCACGTAGCCCCTCACTCCTTGGTCCGTCCTGGTCTCCGGTCGGCCCAACGGTGGTTGAGCACTACTAGGGAAAAGCCTAGCAGCAGCGCATGTTTTAGGCCTATCAGTAGCGCGGGGCGGTGCGCTACTGATACGGCGCTACAGCTAACATATAGCAGTAGCTTGCCTCCGCCCATGCTACTGCTAAATCGACTTAGTAGTAGCGACTTCCCGGAGGAGCGCTACTGGTAATTACTAGTAGCGCTTCTCCCAGCCCGCGCTACTACTAGTATTCCGTATTTTATTTCTTTTTTATTTCATGTTGTATTCATACACCTCTATACAAGTTTTCATACAACAACAATTTAGAGATTTTTTTTACATCATAATGAGTTATTACATCATTGGGTGAAAGAACCGTGGACTAGTTTCAAGTGGATGGACATCCACTTGAAACTAATCTGCGGTTCTTTCACGCAATGATATAATAAATATCATCATCATATCATTAACAACTTATCATCATAATACATCATTTTAATATAACACCTCCTCATGATCATTGTTTTGATCGATGAGACATCACATAGCAAGTTGGTCACTAGTCATAATCACAACTACTCCTCATCATCAACTCTAACACATTGTACCACATAATAAACCTATTGTACCTCATAGGACCTACTACATTCTCTTAGGACCTACTATATTCTCTAAGGTAAAATAGCAAAAAATAAGATAGCCCTTGGCTCTCCATTATGGAGAATGCAGATTATCTTGTCTCCAATTCTTGCCTTTCGCTTAATGTTGCTTCCAAGAACCTCCTTCTGAATGTCCAAACATTTTTTCCACTCTTTGATTAGCATGTGTTCACCGGTTTCAGAAATCCGATATGCACAGGTGAGATCCGTAGGGTGACCTGGCTGTAGGTTCAGAACTTCAAGGCAACCATTGTAATACATCAGATGAGGCACACAATCCATCGGGATTTTTTGTTGAAAAACATAGTAATAACTTCGTAGTTAGCAATGCTGTACTAGTTTTAGAAGTATGCAAAAGATGAACGGATGTCGTAATAGTAAAAAATCTTACCAGGGTATCTCCATAGAAGTTATCATGGTTCAACATGTGCACTAGAGCACGTATTCACCATAATTTGAAGGAGTTCGATAATAGGTATTGTAATTCTCAAAGAAAGTACAAAATGCGATCAGATGATTTTTCTCCTTATAAGTTAATTCGGAGCCATCAGTGTAGTGGGTTTTGTCTACCATCTTCTGCACATTCTTTGAAGATTCAAAATAAGGTGTCAACTATTTTGAAATAAACAATATAAATTAGTTAATAACTATGTTTGAGAAACTCACATTGCGGTAGAATCGGAAGTGTATCAACAAGGACCCAAATGTCCATATTGTTTTGCTTGATGTCAGGATCACCAAGATCCATGGTGACAATCATACCCTCATAAAAACCATACATTTTGCAAAGTGCTTCCCAATTTTGGCAACCAAAATGGGTTACGCTCTGAGAATTGTACAGAATTACTTCAAAATCGATATCATGATGGGTCCTTAGGTGTATTTTCTTTGTTTGAAAATTTTCATGGTCTTCAAAACCCATCCTCTCCAAGACATAGCGTCTTGCATGGCATGGGATAAGCTAGTCGAATTGTAAAAGATGAAAATTAGACGTTGAAATAGTTGAAGTCATGCTTAATTATGAAAAAAAACACTTGTCGTTGTTGCATACCGTTTCAACATCGAAGGTCTCCTCGAGCTTAATGCTGAAGCGCCGATCTTCGTCTAGCTCAACGAACATGTCGCACATACCTCGATCGTCGTGGCACCAGCTGCACTCCCCCGGGAGACTGTCGTCGTCCGAGTACGACATTTCCTACGTTCATAATTCAAAGATTAAACTTGTACAATTAAATATATGTACTAAAAAACCTAAATTAGATCATTATTTTTCGAGAAAATCTAGGCCACTCAATATTTCCTACATATTCTAGCATAAGTCATGCCAGAATTCACGGAAAAATCCGGCATGACCTTTGTTAAAAAAGGACATATTGAGCGCCTGAAATTTGCCGGAACGGAAATTAATCAACACTCCGGCAAAACATAGGCCACTCGGAGGTGTAAACTGAACATGAATAGCCACTTGGGCAACAACATATCCTATTTGAGAAAATATGGCATGTTCAACTAGTTTTATTAATTCAACTAGTTCTTACTAAATATAAACTTACTATAAATAGAAAAAAACTAGTTCTTTCTAAAAGTAAAGTAGTTCAACTAGTTATATTAATTATCTTACTAAAAATACATTAGTTCTATTAACTGAACTAGTTCAACTAGTTTATTAATTTACTTACTAAACTAGTTCAACTACAACTAAAGTAGTTCAACTAGTTTATTAATTTACTTACTAAAAATAAAATAGTTGCTTTAACTAAAAAAATAAACTAGTTCTATTAATTTTCATACCAAAAATAAAATAGTTGTATTAACTCAACTAGTTCAATTAAGCACTTACTATGAATAAAAATAAACTAGTTTTTACTAAAAATAAACTAGTTCAACTAGTTATATTAATTTTCTTACTAATTCTATTAAACACTTACTAAAATTTAACCCTAACTAATTTGATGAACTCTAAAATTTAATCCTAACTAATTTGATGAACTCTAAAACTAATTCTACTTAACAACTACGGTCATAATTAGCATCTAATTTGATGAACCCTAACTAATTAGATGAACTCTGAAATTTAATCCTAAGAACCCTAGCTAGGCAGCGGTAGGGGAGGAGGAGGAGGGCGTGCTCACCTCTGGCACCGGTGGAGTTAGGGAGAGGGGCACGTGGCGTCGAGGTTGGGGACGGGGTCGGGGCGGCGGTCGCACGGCGGAGGGCGTCGATGTAGGGGGGGTGCGAGGTCGGGGTCAGGGGCGGCGTCGAGGTCGCGGTCGGGGGCGGGGGTGGCGTCGAAGGTGTACGGAGGGCGACGGGTCGCGTGCGGCGACCGACGACGATGCAGGGCGGTGACAGCGGAGGAGTAGGGATTTGGGGGGAAGTGGGCGTGGGGAAGAACGAAGTTAATTAAGTTAAAAGTAGCAGTAGCGTGTTCCAGGAAGTGCGTTGCTGCTACGGTAGCTATAGCGCGTTTCCTAACAAGCGCTACTGCTATTCCTTCTCTTTTTTATTTGCTTTCCATTTAATTTTATTTTCATTAGCAGTAGCGCCTTTGTCCGTAAACGCGCTGCTACAAAACAAGTAGCGGTAGCGCGGTTCCACGTAGATCGCTACTACTATGTGTAGCCTATCGGCTAAGCCGTGGGAATTTTAGTAGTAGCGCTTTTGTACTCGGGCGCGCTACTGCTATAACTGTATCTGCAGCGCAGTTTTAAATACCGCATTGCTGCTAATTAGCACCAGCGTGCGTTTTTATCCTACGCTACTGCTAATGTTCTGTGTATAGGGTTTTCCCTAGTAGTGGAGGTATGCGCGGGGCCGGGCTCTGCCGACGCAGAACACAAAGCAAATAGGAAGAAAATCGCAAAATCTCGAGGCCAATATTACAAGGCATATTGTTCTCACAATATCAAATGAAAGTTTAACGCCTCCATGAGGCCTGATGCATATTGCAGGAATGAAACAGGAAAGTAGCCGCAGGTCACCCCTGGAGACCGCCATCGCCTGCAGAAGGTGCTCCTCCCTTGGTAGCGTCGCCTTCACCCGCACCACCAGCCGCAGGATCGGTGGCATCGCCGGTCGAGGGCACGAGGACGAAGCCGCGAAGCTTCTTCAGCAGGGCCTCCACCTGACCT
The DNA here is from genome assembly GCF_003073215.2 of Triticum urartu. Taxonomy (NCBI): domain Eukaryota; kingdom Viridiplantae; phylum Streptophyta; class Magnoliopsida; order Poales; family Poaceae; genus Triticum; species Triticum urartu. Next base: position 421,906,288 of record NC_053025.1, read on the forward strand.
TTCACGGCTGCGGCAGCGGACGCACAATGTTCATCAGCTACAGGCTCCAGCAGCTTGTCGAGACAAGCATTGGGGTTTCGAAGGTATAGATGGCTGAAGACACGTGTCAGCGCAGCTGAAGAAAGGACACGAGCCACTGCCTCATCCATGGGACCGATGCCCACCACGACTTCCTCAAGCGCCTTCACCAAGTGGGGAAGCAACTGAGCAGGGCCATCCCCGTCGGTGGTCAGTGGCTTCTCCAGGCCCTTCTCGTATAGTGACTTCAGCACCACGCTAGACCTCTTCTCAAGAAGTGAGAAGGCCATGCGGTCTTTGTCCAGGACCTTCACCTTGGCGTCGAGCTCAGCCTCCCTCGCCTTCTGCTCCAGCCCCTCCAGTCGACTGCGCTCCGCGGCTTGCGCCTTTGTCACCTCCCCCAGCTCGGTGTCGCGGCCCTTGATGGCGTCCTCCTGAGCCTTCATCTCCTCCTCCCTCGCTTCGTGGTCACGTGCTTCTTTTGCGCGCTCGTCACACAGCCTCTTCAGCTCGCTCTCTAGCTCTCGCTGGCAGTCGCGGGCGGCCTCGGCGTCCTTCAGCGCCGCCTCGCGATCGGCCACAGCTCTGGCGGCGGCCTGCTTCTCCTTCTCGGAGGTCACCGCGGCCTGGCTCAGCGACGCTCGAACTACCCAGTCGGAGTGAAGCCAGCCCGAGGCCAGCTCCAGGCGCCCGGCCACTAGGTGCGGGTCCGCGCCTAGGAGGTCTTCCCACAGGTTAGCCATCCCCGAGAAGATACGCTCCAAGACTATGGAGGAGGCAGAAGAACTTGGGGCCGAAGGCGCAGGAGGAGGAGGAAGCGATGTCGTTACCAGAGCCTGGATGATCGAGGGCTCTGGAGCCCTTGGGACATCATCAGCAGAGCCGGGCGCCGGCACTTCCGGAGCTAGCGGGGCCATGGGGGCTGGTTCATCCTGCCGATGCTCCTCTTGGCCTCGCGAGGGCGACTGGGCTGGGGAGGTGCGGGTGCTGTCGCCTCTCTTCTCCGTAGAGGGGGGCACAGCCGCGACATTCTCCTTCCTCTTCTTCGCTGAAGACACCGGCCTGATCAACCAAGGGCAAATGTCATAAAATAGCAGTACAAGCAGGAACAAGATGAAGCTCGAAGCACTTTCTGATCCACTGTGACATAGTCCACCTTCCGCTTGGTGAGCCTGAAACCCAAAAGCGTCGGGGCCTGAGGAGTGGGCACACGGGATCCCGGGGCAGAAGATGGCGCAGCAGAAGGACCGGAGCCGGCCCCAAGCGATACCAAGTCGGAGGCAGCATCTCGAGAGACCAGTGACGATCTACCCCTTGTCGGGATGAGGGGCAGCTCCCTCACCTCCTGGCGGACGTCGACCTCGGCGTTGTTTGGTAGAGCGTGGAGGATGGCGGCCTTTCTCAAGGGGGAGTTCTCCCCCATCTCCTAGGAGGTCTCCTCCGAGTCCTCCTCCCCCTCTTCCTCCCCGCGGGACTCGTCAGAAGACACCTCCACCGGCTTCGGCATTGCAGAGGCCCCAGTGAGCGCCGGCGGCACCAGCCTGCGTGCGTCAATGGTCAGCCTGGAGGCAATGAATTGCTCCCAGTCCTTGCGATGGAACAAAGGAAGAAAGGCGCTCGGCGGGTAATCTTGCTTATCCCCAACCAAGAGGCGCAGAACTGCAGTCAGCTCGTCTTCAGGCAGGGCCACCGGGCTCAGACGAACCTGGTCTTCTTCATCTCCAAGCTTCCACAAAGGGCGCGTGCGCGCCTGGAGTGGAGCAATGCGCAGCGTCAAGAATTCCCTCAGGAGCATGACCCTCATCACCTTGGCCGCCTTCGCATTGCCGGGCTTCAAATCGATCTTCATCTGCTCCAACACCGACGACGCCCGCTGGTCGGTGATCTCTACACGAGATCACCCCTTGTCAGACTGGGGCGCCTCTGTCAGCAGTTCCAAGCGTGGATGGACGCATTTGGCACTCATCATGACCCATTTGGCCCTGATGTTGTCAACCCGCTTCCCGGTGTTTTAGATCGAGTTGGCCTGGCTGGCCGCGATGAAGTTGGCGCACCCGGAGATATGGCTGCTGGTGAGGCGGGGGAAGAAAAAGTGGTGCAGCAGTGCCACGGAGGGCATCACACCCAGGTACGCCTCGCAATAGCAGGTGAAGATAGACAAGAGAAGAATGGAGTTGGGTTGGAGATGCAGCGCCTGCAGGCTGAAGTGGTCGAGGACCTCGAAAAAGAAATCAGAAAAGGGGGGAACCAACCCGACGGTGATGCTGCTCATAAAGAAAGGGAAGAAGGTGCTTCCCTCAGGCTCCGGCGCGTCGGAGGCAAGCCGGAGATCCGTCTTCCCCATCTCGTTACTCTCCCCCGCCGTCAGCAAGCGCATGGTGGCAAAGTTATTCTCCGTGACGTTGGGCGCATCAAGGGTTGGCTCGAACCAGGCCGGCGCCGAGGAGGACTTGACCTTGCGCGGCGCCATTGGTCGCAGATGCGGAGCGAGGTTGGAGCGGATCTGGAGGTTTCGGCAGCAAGGAGCGAGAAAGGGGATCTGGAGCAAGGAGAGGAAGAAGCAATGAAGGCAAGCATTGTCTGCGCCAGCCTTTTTGTCAAGTCGGGCAATTGCCGAGGCAGTGTGGGGAAGCAGAGACGCCCACGTCCAATCAACCACCATGGGTCAACCGAGGCCACAGGCTTTTGGGGCCAGCGGCGCTCCGCGCTTGACCTTTGTCTTCGCCTCGAAGCCAAGCCCGAGCGCGCCTTGGGCCCGGGGGCTACTGTCGGCGTTCTGGGAACAGGGGTCCCCAGACTTGCCTGCCTGCGGCCCACGGCGTGGCTGGGCTAGCAGGTCTGTATGGCCCATCTTCATCGACGAGGTATTCAAGACCCTCGCGAGGGGCCAAGCCTCGCGAGGTGGACGACGCGAGACCTCCTCAGGAGCAGCTTCGCCAGGCAGGCTCACGAGGGGCAGAGAGATCAAGGCAAGGCAAACCTCACGAGATACTCGTGACGTGAGCCATGACGATCGAGGCCAGGCAGGCGCCAGCGCACGCAGTGTCCTTGCATCCTCTTTGGTGCCAAGGGGGCAAGCACAGGCGCGGAGTACCGAGGCATCAAGGAAAGGTTTCCATATCAGTGCAACGAGACCAAGACCAGCAGGATCGCAAGATGGAGGTCACCATGGAGCCCAAGACGGCGTCATCACCAGAGCCTTTTGCAGGCGAAGACCGCTTTTGTCAGGATAAGATGTACTAGATGTCCCCTTTCAAATGGGCCGTTGTTGGCTCCCTTCCCGCTCAATATTTGAGGAGAGGACCAGGGCCTATATAAGTAGAACTAGCCACCACAGTAGAGGGTATGGATCAAGGACGGATCCAAGATCATCTCACCCACACAAGTTCGCCAAGCACAAGAACACCTCAACCTCAGGAGGTTGTTCTCTCCCTTGTACTGTTCATCATCAGCCCAAGAGGCAATCCACCACCACCACACTGGAGTAGGGTATTACACCACAACGGTGGCCCGAACCAGTATAAATCTTGTGTCTTTGTGTTGCAAGTTTGTCGAGTTCATCCGCGAGATCTTAGCAAGCTAGGGCGTAGATCGATAGGGAGAAAACCTTCGCACGCACCCCAGTGTTCGAACCTCAAGGGTTTTGCCGGAACCCGTGATCCGCCAGCCTCCCCACTAGCCTTAAAACTCGCCTATTCCCCAGGGCTGTGTAAACGGCATGGTTATATTACCCATGCTCGTATTGATGAGAATCCCACAATAAGGGGACACAATCTCTGCTTCGACAAGATGTGCCTATTAAAACCGCGTCTTGAAACATGGAACGGCAAACAGAAAACGGTTCAAAATGATGACCAAGTAGACGTGATGTCACATTACAAAAGGACTGTCAGCGGATTGGACTCGTGCTAATATTATATTCTCTGTCGTTGTGTGTGGTACTTGTGTTGCAGATCCGGACACGTTCATTACGACTAAAGACTATCATGGAGTATTCGGAAAGGGGAACCCACCTTGCAATGCCGAAAACAATCTGCGCACCGGACACCTCGTCATTGAAGTCAGGTTCAGGGGCTACTGAGGGAGTCCTGGACTAAGGTGTCCTTGGGCGTCCGACCTATTGGATATGGGCCGGACTGATGGGTCGTGAAGATACAAAGGCCAAAGACTCTACCCGTGTCCGTATGGGACTCTCCTTGGAGTGGAATGCAAGCTTGGCGACCAAATATGAAGATTCCTTTCTCCGTAACCGACCTTATGTAACCCTAGATCCCTCCTGTGTTTATATAAACCGGAGGGCTAGGTCCGTAGATAGATGCAGAAAATAATAGTCAGACAGGCTAGACTTTTAGGGTTTAGCCATTACGATCTCGTGGTAGATCAACTCTTGTAATACTCATATTCATCAAGATCAATCAAGCAGGAAGTAGGTTATTACCTCCATAGAGAGGGCCCGAACCTGGGTAAACATTGTGTCCCCCGTCTCCTGTTACCATCGACCTTAGATGCACAGTTAGGTACACCCTACTCGAGATCCGCCAGTTTTGACACCGACAGCGACCCCCTTCAGGGCAGCACTCCAAGCGGCGGCTGAGGGAGTCCTGGATTAGGGGGTATCCGGAAAGCCGGACTATATCCTTTGGCCGGACTGTTGGACTATGAAGATACAAGATTGAAGACTTTGTCCCGTGTCTGAATGGGACTCTCCTTGGCGTGGAAGGCAAGCTAGGCAATACGGATATGGAGATCTCCTCCTTTGTAACCGACTCTGTGTAACCCTAGCCCCCTCCGGTGTCTATATAAACCGGAGGGTTTAGTCCATAGGACAATATACAATCATACCATAGGCTAGCTTCTAGGGTTTAGCCTCTACGATCTCATGGTAGATCAACTCTTGTAATACTCATATCATCAAGAACAATCAAGCAGGACGTAGAGTATTACCTCCTTCAAGAGGGCCCGAACCTAGGTAAACTTCGTGTCCCCTGCCTCCTGTTACCATCTGCCTTAGACGCACAATTCGGGACCCCCTACCCGAGATCCGCCAGTTTTGACACGGACATTGGTGCTTTCATTGAGAGTTCCACTATGTCGTCATCATAAGCGGGGATGGCTCGTCTCGTTGTCAAGAACAACATCACTTCTGGGGGAGCCCTGGCTATAGGCCAAACTCTCCGACTAGGCGGCTTCGTCATGACTGCCCGCTCGGCCGTTGCGCCGACGATGACTTCTCGGGTCATCGAAAATAGACTCCACATCGGCTCAAAATTCGTCGTGCAGATGGATCCAATGGAGCTCTCATATTTGAACGAGCTCTTGGATCACATCGCCGCTCTGGGAGTCGCTACATACTACGATCGGATCAGGCTAAAACCGACCAAAGGGAGATTAACTCTCCGCCGGTCACCCATCAAATAGTGGTGGTGGAGGAGCAACGCGGCGGTTCTCCCTCTATCCTGAGGACGAACTATGTCCGGATTCCCGAGCTCTCCGAGCCGGATACCCGCTTGCGGGAGGACATCGCCCTAACCCTGAACCTAGAATCAGGTCGCATACCGAACTTGCGGAGCAACATCCCGGAGTCTGAACTTCCAAGATCAGAAACTCCCATGCCCCGGGATCTTAGATTGGGTCAAGGTCCGAACTTAAATCCACCCACCCACCCAGATACAAACGATCTTTCCCACATTAGGCAAGCGCCCCAAGAGATTGTACATCACTATTGGGCCAGATTCCCCTTGCAATGAACAAGGTCAAGGACTGTGCGAGGAAGACGCAATTTCGTTCTTTTGCGACAATTGCACGGAGAAGGGGATCCTCAACCCCATAAGTCGCCATGACATAGCACACTTCGCTGACTTGGCGGACATAGTACGGAAGTACTGTGAGATGGAAAGCGCCTGGAAAACCCAAACACAATTTTGGGACAATCCAACAATGACAAAACCCCCAGTCCGAACTAAAAGTGTGCACTCTCATAAGTCGCCCGACTCAATACAAAGAAGCAAAAACCCACTACAGGGCATGGAACCGTATTGGAGGGATGGCTTAACGGGCCCTGCAAAATTCATAGTACAGCGGATACCATATCAACACATAGCCTTAGAGCATGTTGGGTACTCCGGCAGGTGTCCAAGAGCGGTGAGGATCTCCTCATCCAAAACACTCCAGAACACCCTCCCATGGATAACAATACAGTATTGACAGTCTTCGAGAACTTCGCCTCAAATAATAGGCGTAAGCAAGCACTCCGCAGCCTTGCCGAAGTCTGCCACGTTGCAGCAATAAATCCATGGAGCGGCACGGCTATTACTTTCAATGCCAGTGACGAACCTAAATTCCGAACAGCCCGAGTACCGGCTGCTTTGGTCCTCAGTCCAATTGTGGATGGCTTTCGGCTCACTAAAGTGCTCATGGACGGCGGCAGCGGATTAAACCTCATTTATGAGGGGAATCTTCAAAAAATGGAAATAGACAGCAACCGTATTGAGAAAAGCACCACAACCATCCGAGGAATCATCCCCAGTCGGGAGGCATCTTGCGCTAGGAAAATCACACTAGATGTGGTATTGGATACTCCGGAGAATTACAGGTCCGAAGAAATCACATTCCAAGTGGCCCCGTTTAGCAGCGGATACCACGCCCTTCTAGGGCGGGAGGCATTCATGATTTTTCAAGCCATACCCCATTACGGGTACATGAAGCTCAAAATGCCCGGACCTAATGGAATCATCACTCTAGCTAGTGATACGGACATAGCACTCCGCGCCGAGAACAAAACAGCCGCACTGGCCCTCGAGGAATTATCCGAAGCCCTTGTGGCAGAGGAATTAACCGCACTGCGCTCCACAGTGGACAGGGATGACGTGTTACTAGACAAAAGATCCAAGTCCACCTCCTTTAAACCAGCGGATGAAATAGTCAAATTCCAAGTCCATCCAACGAACCCCACAAAAAAAGCATCCATTGGGGCATAGCTAAACCCCGATGTAGACGCCGCACTACGGGAGTTCCTGCGCGTGAATTGGGAAATATTCGCCTGGCATTCTTCAGACATGCCAAGAATCCCATGCAGGCTGGCCGAGCATAGCCTTAACATTCTAAAAGGATTCAGGCCGGTCAAGCAGACTCTTCGGCGTTTCTCCGAACCTAAGCGACAAGCCATGGGAGATGAGCTAGCCAAATTACTGGAGGCCGGATTCATTAGAGAAATAAAGCATCCAGACTGGCTAGCAAACCTGGTGATGGTGCCAAAGAAGGGCAAATCCTGGCGCCTATGCATCAACTTCAAGGACCTTAATAAGGCTTGCCCAAAGGATCCCTTCCCCCTCCCTCGCATCGATCAAATTATCGACACTACCGCAGGACACGACTCATTGTGCTTCCTCGACGCATACTCCGATTACCACCAAATTAAGATGGCGGAGTCCGACCAAGCCGCAACGACATTCATCACTCCATACGGCCCCTTCTGTTTTAACACAATGCCCTTCGGGCTCAAAAACGCCGGTGCAACGTATCAGCACATGATTCAGACATGTCTGGAAAAATAGATCGGCAAAACAGTGGAGGCATACGTCGATGATGTGGTCATTAAAACCAGACATGTCGACTCCTTAATAGACGACTTGAGGCTCACGTTCGACAATCTCCAAACATACGACATTAAGCACAATCCAGAAAAATGCGTTTTTGGCGTACCCGCCGGAAAGCTCCTGGGCTTTATAGTCTCCAACAGAGGAATTGAAGCAAATTTGGCCAAAATCCGGGCCCTATCGCAGTTGGCTATCCCAACTGACCTCAAGCAAATCCAGAAGTTAACTGGATATTTGGCGGCTTTAAGCCTCTTTATCTCCTGACTAGGAGAAAAGGCACTCCCCCTTTATCGCCTTCTTCGGCGCACCGAACACTTCGAGTGGACGGACGCAGCTACGGCCGGACTAGAGGAAATAAAAGCCATCCTGGCCACCAACCCAATCTTGGCGAACCAATGCTATTATATATAGCGGCAACTCACCAAGTTGTAAGCGCAGTGCTCATCGTCGAACGAGAGATGGACGGACATAAATTCCCACTTCAAAAGCCGGTATATTATGTATCCACCATTCTCACTCCATGCAAATCACGGCACCCACATTATCAAAACATAGCATACGTAGTATTCATGGCATCCCGGAAATTACGACACTACTTTCAAGAGTGTTCAATTACGGTGGCCGCCGAAGTACCACTCAACGACATAATAAACAACCGCGATGCCACGGGCAGGATTGCCAAATGGGCTATCGAGCTCCTCCTGTTCGACATAACATATAAACCACGGCGAGCCATTAAGTCGCAAGTACTGGCCAATTTCGTAGCCGAATGGACAGAAGTCGAACTCCCTAAAGAGTAGGGCGCATACTCCAATTGGATCATGCACTTTGACGGCTCTAAAATGCTGGCTGGTCTGGGGGCTGGCGGCGTCCTGACGTCCCCCACCGGAGATACAGTGCAATACGTACTCCAAATACTATATACAGACTCCAATAACGCAACCGAATACGAGGCCCTATTATACAGTCTCCGGATGGCAGTCTCCATGGGCATTCAATGCCTGGAGGTGTGTGGGACTCGAACCTCGCAATATCCCAAATAAATGGAGACTTCGATGCCAAGGATCCGAAAATGGCGGCATATCGCAACACCGTTCTCAAAATGTCAGCTCGGTTCGAGGTGCTTGAATTCCACCATGTGGCTCGGGAAAACAACCAGGCGTCGGACATCCTCGCCCGTATCGGCGCTAAACGCGACCCTGTCCCACCGAACATCTTCCTGGAAAAACTGTTTAAACCATCCGTGGTATGGGAAGGGGACCCCGGCAACAATAGTCCAGACCCGGCCACAACCCCAGATACCGAACACTCTGACACAATCGGAGGCTCTGCCATCGAAATAACACCTTCAGCCCACGTAATAATGGCCGTCATCGCCCTGTGGACAGAACCATTCCTGGCCTACCTAACCAGGCAGGAACTACCCGAGGACCAAAATGAGGCACGCTGCATAGTGCGGCGATCTAAAGCCTACAAGGTCCATGAGGGAGAGCTTTATAAGAAAAGCAATACCGGAGCCCTTCAAAGGTGCATCTCCGAAGAGGAAGGGCGGAAGCTTTTGGCAGAAATCCATGCCGGACTCGGCGGCCATCACGCCGCAGCCTGGGCCCTTGTAAGCAAGGCCTTCCGTACAGGTTTCTATTGGCCGATGGCCCAGGCAGATGCGCAGCATCTGGTCCAGCATTGCGTCGTTTGCCAGCTATTTGCAAACCAAAGCCATATGCCGCATACCGCTCTCCAAACAATCCCCATTACTGGGCCCTTTGCGGTCTGGGGGCTTGATATGGTCGGACCCCTTAAAGGGGGAACCCATAATAAAAAATACTTACTGGTCATGGTGGATAAATTCACCAAATGGATAGAAGCCAAACCTATCAAAACGGCTGAATCCGGACCGGTGATAGACTTCATATCCGGGGTCGTACACCGTTATGGCAGCCCCCACAGCATCATCACTTACAATGGCACGAACTTTACAGCCGACGAGGTGAAACTTTGGTGCAGCAACATGGGCATCAAGCTCGATTATGCTTCTGTCTATCACCCGCAAACTAACGGTCAAGTCGAGCGAGCGAATGGTCTTATCATGAGCGGCATTAAACCCAGATTAGTGCGGTCCTTAAAGAAGTCAAACACGCACTGGGTAGAGGAGCTCGACTCCGTACTATGGGGGCTACGGACCACGCCGAATCACACTACCGGATACACACCGTTCTTTATGGTGTACGGCACAGAGGCGGTTCTGCCTTGCGACATAATTCATGACTCACCTTGAGTGTGCATGTATGAAGAAAAAGAGGCCGAGCTTGACCGGCAGGACAGTTTGGATGCCCTAGAGGAGGAGCGCGACGTGGCAAAGGCCTGTTCCGCATTCTATCAGCAATAGGCTCGAAGGTATCAAAGCAGAGAAGTACGGGCCAAAACCTATAATGTTGGCGAACTAGTTCTACGCCTGCCGGAGAAGAAAAAGAACAAGCTCAAGCCCAAATGGAAGGTCCCTTCATTATTGACCAAGTTCTGACCGATGGAGCATACCGTCTGCGGGATGCATCGGATAATCGACTCGAGCCAAACCCATGGAATGCAGCCAGACTCCGAAGATTCTATGCCTAGCACCGGACTCTATGTTCGTCTCCTCACCTCCGTCAATTTTTTGCATATCTGTCTTTTTCTCTCTTTCTCCCTTTTTACTCTCTTCAAGGCCCTTAAAGGCTATACTTGTGTCCTGGTTACACAATCTTGACGTGCTAACCGTGCTCATTATACCTGTGGGCTTCTTATACAAAAGCTTAATCTAACTATTTTCCCGAGCTTTATGTCCCATACATGTGTTGTTCTTCCGCATGTACCTTTTTCCCCATTATATGCATCGATATGACTTAAGTTTTGGCCAAGCTGGGTTGCCTGGCTCTTGTATTTATGCCCTACGCTCCCATTAATTCGGCTAGGGCATAAGGGGAGCACCTCTGCGATTGTTACTGCCGGGTCAGCCAGATGTGTACCTCAGACTGGGTGAAGCCGAAAGCTAGCGTTCTTAAGGGAATATTCGGTCGGTGAATAGAAGATGACTTTTATCTAATTTGAAACATGCCCCCAGATGTTTATATCCTGCGTCTCTTTTCGCAGTTCGGGCATGCACATTAGGGCATGCGTACCCAGGGAAAGGAACCCTTAACGGAACTATTCTCCCTGGAAGATGTTTCTTACTACCCATGTAATATGACTTAACTAGTTGGGTACTTGTCTGTTCAAGCACTTATGACCCCTACGCCTGGTCTCCATGCATACCCCGGTTTTTACATAACCGAGTGGGTATTAGGATACACTCCGGACTATCGGGTCCAGAGGTCAAAGCGAAAAGGTCCGCCATGACAAATGATTTACAACCCGACTAGGGACATTACATATGTCACTTGAATTACAGAGTCGCTAAGACTGATTCAATTCTTCTTCTATACCATCCAACAAGCTGTCTAGCCTACAATCCTGTTGGGAATACTTTGCGGCTAATTCTACTTGATCATACACTAAACTGACAGGGATCTCTTTCCCATCAGGCCCCACAGGTCCGACCTCGGCCATGTGGTTCGTGTCCACTTTGGTATAGCACGTCTTCACCATAGCCCAGGCTTCCCTTGCACCTTGTCGGCAGACGGATATCTTCCATAATCGGAAGCGCTGCCGCGCTCCCTTGAGCTTCTCTATAAGCTCCCCTGTGCCTCCGGGCAGGGACACGGATGGCCACAAGGCTTGGGCAATACCCTGCATCACCTGCCAAACTTGTTCATGCAGTTGTGAGAGCTCTGGTAGAAGATCACCCGAAGACCAGGGCATCTCCTCCGCGGGACGACCCGTCAGCATACCTGCAGACATAACTCTGTTAGCTGGCTTCTTCGCCGAACTCGTTTAAAAGTTCGTTCAAGCACTTACTAAAAATGCCGCGCCGAAGTCGTTTATTCTCCTTCACAGAGTCCGCAAACTGGGCTCGGACATCTTTCAGTTCCACGCCCAGACGGATATTGGCGTCTTGGAGATCATTTTTCTCCTGCCCGACTCGCGTAAGCACACGCTCGCCAGCATTTCGTTGTCGATCATCATGTGCCGCATCCACCGCCACGGCCTATGGATTCACTCCGGGGCCACCTGCAACATCTATTGTTAGATTTGCATACATGCCGCATACTACCTGGTACCTGTATTCTTTGCAATGCAAACAAGTGTTACCAGAGGGATCCTTCTCGGACTCCTTCAACGCGGCAACAGCGGCCCCTAGCTGGGCCTTGCACTCTTCCAGCTCTTGAGACAATTGGGAATTCTTCTCTGTAAGAACCTGCACAGATAATGGTCCTTAAATCAGTTGCATCAACTGTTTCAAGTCTCAGGGGCTACTGATATATATAATCGTCAGATTTGCTTACCCGTATATCCCTTACATATTGGTCCGTGGCTCTGGCTAGACCAATTTGAGCAGCAAAGATGTATGTGTCTCCAGAATTGAAGACATCAAATGCCTCTGGTGAGAAACAAGCGTCACGTAGTATGGCCCGGCGATGCCTATGATTCATGGCGCTCTCCACTTCAGAATTTGTAGCGGATAGTCTGTCCACATCCTCTATAGGAGGAACGTCCGGCGCCTGCCCCGCGTTAGCTTCCGCCTCTATGTCCGGCCCTGGAGCCCGACTGGTGGAGGCGTGATCAACAGCCTCTCCGGATATAGTCTGGCGAGCGTTTTTTCTGCTAGGAAACACGGACGTCATTATATCTTAAGAAAGACGACAACCACGGAGTGAGGTTTTGTGTCATACCTCTATGCTGGCGTCTCCATCCTGAACGCCTTCCTTTTTAGCCTACCCGGCTTCGGTTCCTCTTGTTGGCAAGTTGCTGCGGGTTCGGCACGGCGTCTCGAAGGTCTTCCCTGTAAAACACCATATGTGTACGGTAGGTGAAGTGCGTAAAAGGGGATCCTTTTTGGGAGTTGGGACTTTGGTTTTTCTTACGTGGGACGCAGGGAGTAGTCCAAGATAGTCGGCCGTTATGGCCACCATGGCGTCATCGCAGCTCAATTGATAGAATTGCATGTCTATCAGCTCCACGAATATGTCCAGATCCTCTTCGAGTCCGGGATCAAGGACCCGGCCAGGGTCCTCTGGTTGTGGAGGTGGGCTGATGACCTCCCTTACAGCTTTTGGCAGTTCCCGCCATGAAATAGCAGGGTGAGTATCTACGACGAGGAATGCGGGAAGGTCGGGAGAAAAGAGGTACAACTCACCCAGCTTGGATGGTTGTACATGGAGAATCCATCCCGCGGCTTAATACAGATGAACTCCTCTTCCTCTCCCTTGAACAACTCGGACATAATTTTTGCTAAAGCAGCAGTGGATTCCAGTCCCTTGCGCCCGCAATGGGTGGCATCATCTTCGCCATTAAAACACCACAGGGGGTGCCCTCGATATTGAAGTGGCTGCACCCCCCCCCCCCGCGCATTATGCATATTGACATAACCTCGATTATTGTCAATCCTGATTCAGCCAACGCTTTAATCCGGTTCATCAGGTAAAGGACTTCTCCGTTGTCTTCCTCCTGGGGGCTCCGTGGGCGCCAACTTCGGCATTTCTTCAGAGGATCATTGTTGAACTCGGGAAGACCTCGCCGAACAGGGTCTGGAAGGGGGACGTCCTCCATGTCCGAAGGCCAGTCTTCGGACGTCTTCTTCGGAGTACCGGACATGTATCCGGCCTCGGTGATGCTCCATATTTCGGCTCCGCCCACTTGATAAAGTGACCCCTTCTATGTGCGGGGCAGAAGGCAGAATAGCCTTTTCCACAGCTCGAAATGAGCCTCGCAGCCAAGAAATAGCTCACAAAGGGCAACATAACCGGCGATGTGTAATATGGAAGCGGGGGTGAAATTATGCAACTGGAGGCCATAAAACTCCAGGAGCCCGCGGAGGAACGGATGAATTGGAAATCTGAGTCCCCTTAGTAAGTAAGGGATGAGGCATACCCGCTCCCCCTTGGAGGGATTGGGGAAGCTCTCCGCTTGCTCCCCGCCATTATAAGTGGTGAGCCCAGCTCAGACGGGGACCATATACGTGGAGGGAGAAATCCCTGGGTCTGCAATTCTACTAATCGGCTGTGCGGGACGGAACACTTCTCCCAATCACCGGGCTTAGGGCTACGGGAATGGATTTTTCCGAGCGCGCTTCGATGGATTCTCGCCGCGGGAGGATGGTGTGGATTCGATCTAAGAATCCCCATCCCTTTAATAGACGATTTATTTACCTGGCTAGGGAGGCGAATGTAAAAATGTCCTGGCTCCTCGCATTCACTCGACGCATGGAAGATGGCCCTTATTGGGCGCAGAAGCCTAGAAGTCCAACATTTATGGGAGCCGGACACTACTTAGCAGATATTCAGGATTTAGAGAAGAACCCGCCTTGCAATGCCGAAGACAATACTGCGCGCCAGACTCATCGTCATTGAAACCTGGTTCAGGGGCTACTGAGGGAGTCCTGGATTAGGGGGTATCCGGACAGCCGGACTATATCCTTTGGCCGTACTGTTGGACTATGAAGATACAAGATTGAAGACTTTGTCTCGTGTCCGGATGGGACTCTCCTTGGCGTGGAAGGCAAGCTAGGCAATACGGATATGGAGATCTCCTCCTTTGTAACCGACTCTGTGTAACCCTAGCCGCCTCCGGTGTCTATATAAACCGGAGGGTTTAGTCCGTAGGACAATATACAATCATACCATAGGCTAGCTTCTAGGGTTTAGCCTCTACGATCTCAATAGTAGATCAACTCTTGTAATACTCATATCATCAAGAACAATTAAGTAGGACGTAGGGTATTACCTCCTTCAAGAGGGCCCGAACCTGGGTAAACTTCGTGTCCCCTGCCTCCTGTTACCATCCGCCTTAGACGCACAGTCTGGGACCCCCTACCCGAGATCCGCCGTTTTGACACCGACAACGGCCTTCCTCGTAAAAGACCTTGAAGAACAACATGGAGGCGCCGTCGTACCTGAAGTGGATGGTGAAAGCACAAGTGCTCCCTAGGTGGTTTTGATAATTGATGACAACATATCTCTTGTTGGACTAACATTTCTATCTAGCATGTTTCAGATAAGTTCAACAATGGAGTGGCATGGACTAAAGGTTGTGGGAACTCCTTCAAGATGCTAAGGACAAAGGATTGGCTAAAGCTTAAAGCTCAAGACTCTTCATTTTACATTTTAGTGATCCAAGATCACATTGAGTCCATAGGAAAAGCCAATACTATCAAGGAGGGATGAGGTGTTGCTTAATGAGCCTCTTGCTTCATGTGCTTAATGATATGCTCCAAAACCCTCAACTACTTTCCCATATCCACATATGACCTAAACCCTAAGCCAAACTCGGTCCTACCGATTCTTCCTATCCGGCGCCACCGAGTTTCATTTGTCATAAGCCACTGCCAAACCCTAGCAATTCGGTTCTACCGATAGGGATCTCGGTCTCACCGAGATGGGATTGCAAACTCTCTGTTTCCCTTTCGTAACTTTTCGGTCTCACCGAAAGAGCGAATCGGTCCCACCGAGATTGCAATGTAAATTCAGTGTTTCCTTTTTGTAACTTTTCGGTCTCACTGAAAGAGCAAATCGGTCCCACCGAGTTTGCCTGACCAACTCTCTGGTTAGCTAATTACCAAATTCGGTCTCACCGAGTTTGTGTAATCGGTCTCACCGAGATTACGTTATGCCCAAACCCTAACCATATCGGTCCCACCGAGTTGCATGTCAGTCCCACCGAAAATCTCTAACGGTCACTAGGTTTACATTTTCGGTCTGACCGAGTTTGTTGATTCGGTCCCACCGAGATTGGAAAACTGTGTGTAACAGTTGGATTTTGTGTGGAGGCTATATATACCCCTCCACCTCCTCTTCATTTGTGAAGAGAGCCATCAGAACACATACACAATTCCTACTCATATGTTCTGAGAGAGAACCACCTACTCATGTGTTGAGACCAAGATATTCCATTCCTACCATATGAATCTTGATCTCTAGCCTTCCCAAGTTGCTTTCCACTCAAATCTTCTTTCCACCAAATCCAAATCCTATGAGAGAGAGTTGAGTGTTGGGGAGACTATCATTTGAAGCACAAGAGCAAGGAGTTCATTACCTACACACCATTTGTTACTTCTTGGAGAGTGGTGTCTCCTAGATTGGCTAGGTGTCACTTGGGAGCCTCCGACAAGATTGTGGAGTTGAACCAAGGAGTTTGTAAGGGCAAGGAGATCGCCTACTTCGTGAAGATCTACCGCTAGTGAGGCAAGTCCTGTGTGGGCGATGGCCATGGTGGGATAGACAAGGTTGCTTCTTCGTGGACCCTTTGTGGGTGGTTGCTTCTTCATGGACCCTTCGTGGGTGGAGCCCTTTGTGGACTCGCGCAACCGTTACCCTGTGTGTGTGGAGCCCTCCGTGGACTCTCGCAACCGTTACCCTTTGTGGGTTGAAGTCTCCATCAACGTGGATGTAGGATAGCACCACCTATCCGAACCACGGGAAAAACATCCGTGTCTCCAATTGCGTTTGAATTCTCCAAACCCTTCCCTTTACATTCTTGCAAGTTGCATGCTTTACATTTCGCTGCTCATATACTCTTTGCATGCTTTCTTGATATGTATTGTGTATGTTGAAATTGTGCCTAAACTCCACTTAAACCGACAAAGCTTAAAAATTGCAACTTTAGCATTAAGTGTCTAATCACCCCCCCTTTAGACACATCTACTTCTAGATCCTACAGATGGCGAGGGCTCCTTCCGCGTGGCAGGCTCGGGCGACCTCGCCCCAGCCACAAGTCATGAAGATCCTCCCGGAGGAGATGGCGTCAATCTCCGCTCCAGTCGCCATGCTGCAGCCAAAGCTCAAGGGGACCTCTCGGTGGCATCTCGGCGGCGAAGAACTGCGGAAGCGAGTCCAAGTGCTCGGACTCATAGCCGCCCATAGCACGAACTCACGCGAGGATTCCACGGCATGAATCCCTGGGGCGACGGCGTGCGTCACCACGGCGCGGCGACCATGGCCCTGGCGCGAGCGGCGGCGCTCGTCGCTCCTCCCTCCGGAGCCCTCAGCTTGGGCGTACAAGTGCAATGGATGCCTCGGAGGTGGCCGCTCGTACCACGGCTGCGACACTTCCGGCTCGACGACGATGTCGCGGCGATGAGACAGCCTCTTCTTCGGTGGAAGTGGCTCGGGCTCGTTGAGGGGAGTTTTGCCCTTCTCCGCGGCCGAGAACCTCCGTATCGGTGCCATGGTCGATGCAGCAAGCAATGGAACAAGGAGGAAGAAGGAGTAGGAGGAGCAAAGGAAGAGATGGATTACAGGGGCGTCGCCCCCCTCTTCCCATTTATAGCCAAGGGGAGGCCAATCGCCGACCTCCATGATCTAAGGTAATAATGATCTTTTCTGCATGCAGCAAGGACTCGTCAAGTCAGGCAGTTGCCGAGGCAGCGTGGGGAAGCGGAGACGCCCACGTCCAATCAGTCGCCACACGCCAACCGTGGCCGCAGGCTGTTGGGGCCCGCGGCGCTCCGCACTTGCCCATTGGCTTCGCCTTGAAGCCAAGCCCGAGCGCGCCTTGGGCCCGGGGACTACTCTCGGCGTTTTGGGAATGGGGGTCCCCAGACTTGCTTGCCTGCGCCCGCGGCATGGCTCCACCAGCGGCCCTGTATGGACCATCTTCACCAGCAAACACTCAAGACCATCACGAGGGGCCAAGCCTCGCGGGGCGGACGATGCAAGACCTCCTCAGGGGCGGCCTCACCAGGTCGGCTTGCGAGGGGCGGAGAGATCAAGGCAAGGGACACCTCGCGAGGTTTGTGTGACACAAGCCATGACGATTGGCGCCAGGCGGGCGCTAGCGCGCGCAGTGTCCTTGTTTCCTCTTTGGTGCAAAAGGGGCAAGCGCAGGCGAGGAGTCCTGAGGCATCAGGCAAAGGTTTCCGTATCAGTGCAACAAGACCAAGACCAGCAGGACGGCAGGATGGAGATCACCGTGGAGCCCAAGACGGCGTCACCACCTGAGCCTTTGGCAGGGGAAGACTACTTTTGCCAGGACAGCTTGTACTAGTTGTCCCCCTTCAGATTGGCCGTTGTGGGATCCCTTCACGCTCAATATTTGGGAAGAGGACCCGTGCCTCTATATATAGGACTAGCCACCACCGTAGGGAGGCATCTGATTCTGATCTGAGGCTCATCTCATCTAGAGAGACCATCCCCAACCACTCAAGCTCACCAAGCATAAGAACACCTCTCCTCAGGAGGCTGTTCTTCCCTTGTAACTGTACATCCTCAGCCCAAGAGCAATCCACCACACCACACTGGAGTAGGGTATTACACCACAACGGTGGCCCGAACTAGTATAAATTTTGTGTCTCGTGTCCTTTGGGTCCATCGAGCTAGGCCGTGAGATCATGGAGTGTGCGAGCTAGAGAGGGGGAGAGATCTTTGTGCGCACCCCAGTGTTCGAACCTCAAGGATTTTGCCAGAACCCAAAATCCGACGATCGGAGTAATCCGAAGTAGTTGAATAGTGATCAGTATCATGTGTTGACCACGAGTTTATGTAAACGAGACCAGAAGATTCATAAAAGGGAAGTGAACGTAGTTGAGCCAGTGATTCCCCGTTACTTGCGATGGTCTGAACATCCTATTCTTTGGAGCCGTGAGGATCACCAGCCCCGGGTTGACAATTTGGGTCACTTGGCTTTAGTGGTTGCGCCTTAGGTTGGAGGTTACAAGTTCACTAAGGTGCTCATGGATGGAGGTAGCAGCATCAATATCCTTTACTACGAAACTTTCCGTCGTATGAGTTTGACTGACAAAAATCTGAAGTCGTCTAACACTGTTTTTCATGGTGTGGTGCCTGGTAAGTCGGCATATCCGGTAGGCAAGATAGCTTTGGAAGTGGCTTTCGGTGATGATCATGATTCCAGAGTTGAGACGTTGGCCTTCGAGGTGGTTAAGATTAAGAGCCCTTATCATGCTTTGTTTGTGCGGCCGGCTTATGCTAAGTTCATGGAGAGGCCTTGTTATGTTTATCTACAGCTTAAGATGCCGGGTTATAAGGGTACCATCACAGTGCAGAAGGTGATGCTGCTTATGCTGAGTCCGTTTGTGCAACGGAAGAATTGATGTTTTACAAAGATAATGTTGACCCGGCAGATATGACCCCTTTGAAGAAACCAACCATGGAGCATGACCCTCTGTTGAAGTTTAAATCGGCAAATGACACTAAGTTGGTTGATTTTGTCCCTGGTGATTCATCCAAGCAGTTTAGTATCAGTGCTAATCTGGATACGAAATAGGAAAGCACGCTCATCGAGTTCATCCATGAGAACTGGGACATCTTTGCATGGAAGCCTTCCGACATGCCAAGTGTACCGAGGGAACTCGCTGAGCACACTCTCAATATTGATCCAAAGTTTAAGCCGGTCAAGCAATTCCTTTGTCGCTTTAATGAGGAGAGACGTAAAGCCATCGGTGAAGAAGTGGCCCGGCTCTTGGTAGATGGGTTCATTTTTGAAGTTTTTCATCCTGAATGGTTGGCAAACCCGGTGCTGGTGCTTAAGAAAAATGGTACTTGGTGCATGTGTGTGGATTACACAGACCTTAATAAAGCCTGTCCGACTGAAACTTTCACTCTCCCTCGTATTGATCAGATTATTGCTGCTACGGCGGGTTGTGAGCGTTTGAGTTTTTTGGACGCTTATTCTGGGTATCATCAGATCAAGATGACAGTTAAGGACCAGGAGAAGACAGCCTTCATCACTCCCTTTGGAGCCTTCTGCTATGTGTCTATGCCTTTTGAGCTCAAGAGTGCCCAGGCAACTTACCAGCGGTGTGTTCAAAATTGTCTTGATGGTCAGATCGGACGCAATGTTCATGCTTTGTGGATGATATTGTTGTGAAATCCAGGAAGTAGGAAACCTTGATAGATGATTTGAAAGAGACCTTTGACAATCTCCACGTCTACAAGATGATGCTTAACCCGACCAAGTGTGTTTTTGGTGTGCCGGCAGGCAAGCTCTTGGGTTTTTTGGTTTCTGAAAGAGGCATTGAAGCTAATCCGGATAAAATCAAGGATATTACTTATTTGGCTAAACCGACGTGCATTAATGATGTTCGGCTTTTAGCGGGTCATATTGCGGCCTTAAGCTGGTTCATATGCCGGTTGGGAGAAAAAGCTATCCCTCTGTAGTAGATGATGAAGAAGACATATCACTTTGTCTGGAGTGATGCTGCTGACCAGGCTTTGAAGCCTTGAAGAAAGAGTTAGCTGAGCCGCGGATCCTTGCCGCTCCTATTGATAAGGAGCCCTTGTTGTTGTATGTGGCTGCCAATGGCCGAGCTGTCAGTGTAGCGATTGTGGTGGAACGGAAGGAAGCAGGCAAGGAACATCTGGTCCAAGTAGAGGTATCTGCATTGGCAGAAGCTGGTATATGGGGTGTTCATGGCTAGTCGAACACTCAAGCAATATTTTCTTGGCCATCCCATCACTCTGGTTAGTTCTGCTCCTTTAGGAGATATTATTCAGAACACAGAGGCCATAGGTCAGGTAGCCAAGTGGGCCATTGAGCTTGGACCCCATGGTTTGAAATACATGCCTCGCAAGCCATCAAGTCTCAAGCACTTGTGGATTTCATTAATGATTGGATAGAGCTGCAGATGCCTGAGGAGAAACCGGATAGCACATATTGGACTATTCACTTTGATGGATCCAGGCAGTTGGAAGGCTCAGGGGCTGGAGTTGTTTTGACTTCCCCATGAGGTGATAAATTTTGTTATGTATTAAGGTTGATGTTTCCTTGTACTAACAATGCAGCTGAATATGAAGCCTTGCTTCATGGTCTTCGAATGGCTAAGGAGATGAATCTAAGCCGGGTGAGGTGCTTTGGCGACTTAGATTTGGTGGCTCAGCAAGTCTCGGGCACTTGGGATTCTAAAGACCCACTCATGGAGGCTTACCGCCACGAGGTTGATGCTATTGCTGGTCATTTCAAAGGCCATCAAGTGGAACATGTTGATCGCAGAAAAAATGAGGCAGCTGATGCTTTGAGCCGGCTAGGGTCCCAGTGTAAGCCGGTACCACCTAATGCTTTCCTTGATATTCTACATAACCCTTCAGTCAAATTGCCTAAAGAGGAAGATCTTGCCATTCCTGACCCGGAGGCACAATTGGTGGTGGCTCTTCATGTCATTCCTGATTGGATAGTTCCATATTTGGCTTATATGACCTGGGGCGAGTTACCTAAAGATGAAACTTTGGCCAGGCAGATAACCCGGCGGTCTAAGTCAATGACTATTGTCAATGGAGAGTTGCACCGTTGAAGTGTCACATGGGTGTTTCAACATTGTGTTTATCCTAAGGAAGGCCGTGAGATTCTACGAGAGATTCATGAAGGAGATTGTGGTCATCATGTCGGTTCTAAGTCCCTCGTAGCCAAGGCTTTCCGTCATGGGTTTTATTGGCTGACGGCTCATGCTGATGCAGAGGATTTGGTCAGTAAATGTGATGATTGTCAGAATTTTTCAAGGCGAGCTCATGTGTCGGCTCAAGAACTAAGGATGATTCCAATTACTTGGCCGTTTGTAGTCTGGGGGCTGGATATGGTTGGTCCTTTCAAAAGGTCCAAATGTAAAAAGACCCACCTTTTGGTAGCAGTTGACAAATTTACAAAGTGGGTTGAAGTAGAGCCGGTCAGCAAGTGTAACGCGGCAACATCGGTTCAGTTCATCAAAAAGGTGATTTTCCAGTTTGGCTTTTCAGGGAGTCCTGGATTAGGGGGTGTCCGGATGGCCGGACTATACCTTCGGCCGGACTCCTGGACTATGAAGATACAAGATTGAAGACTTCGTCCCGTGTCCGGAAGGGACTTTCCTTGGCGTGGAAGGCAAGCTTGGCGATACGGATATGTAGATCCCTTACCATTATAACCGACTCTGTGTAACCCTAGCCCTCTCTGGTGTCTATATAAACCTGAGAGTTTTAGTCCGTAGGGCGAACAACAATCATACCATAGGCTAGCTTTTAGGGTTTAGCCTCTCTGATCTCGTGGTAGATCTGCTCTTGTACTACCCATATCATCAATATTAATCAAGCAGGACGTAGGGTTTTACCTCCATCAAGAGGGCCCGAACCTGGGTAAAACATCGTGTCCCCTGCCTCCTGTTACCATCCGACCTAGACGCACAGTTCGGGACCCCCTACCCGAGATCCGCCGGTTTTGACGCCGACATTGGTGCTTTCATTGAGAGTTCCTCTGTGTCGTCACTTTTAGGCCCGATGGCTTCTCCAATCATCAACAGCGATGCAATCCAGGGTGAGACTTTTCTCCCCGGACAGATCTTCGTATTCGGCGGCTTTGCACTGTGGGCCAATTCGCTTGGCCATCTGGAGCAGATCGAAAGCTACACCCCTGGCCATCAGGTCAGATTTGGAAGTTTGAACTACACGGCCGACATCCGCGGAGACTCGATCTTCGATGGATTCGAGCCACAGCCGAGCGCGCCGCACTGTCATGATGGGCATGATTTAGCTCTGTCGCCGAACAGTGCCCTGGAGGCCGCACCTGTGTCCGCTCCGACCCCTAGCTCGGAGCCGATCACACCAATCGAGGATAGGTGGTTAGACACCGCCTCGGGGGCTGCAATCTCTACGGCGATCGAGCCAAACACCTGCCCTATTCTCTGCAAAGCCCGTGACTCCAAGGAGCCGGACTCCTCTCCAGACTCCGAGCCCTCCGCGCCCCGACCGATCGAACCTGATTGGGCGCCGATCATGGAGTTCACCGCCGCGGACATCTTTCAGCACTCGCCCTTCGGCGATATTCTGAATTCACTAAAGTCTCTCTCTTTATCAGGAGAGCCCTGGCCAGACTATGGTCAACAAGGTTGGGATGCGGATGAGGAAGAAATTCAATGCCCACCCACCACCCACTTCGTAGCCACTGTCGATAGTTTAAACGACATGCTCGACTTCGACTCCGAAGACATCGACGGTATGGACAACGATGTAGGAGATGAACACAAACCAACGCATATAAGGCACTGGACAGCCACCTCATCTCATGATGTATACATGGTGGACACACCCAAAGGAAGCGACAACGAGGAACACAGGGATGCAACGAGGGATCGTTCACTCAAAAAGCAATCAAAGCGGCGACGTAAGCGCCGCTCCAAGCCCCGCCTGGACAGAGACAACAGTCATACAGACCCAGCCATAGAGCAGGACGAGCCGGCGGACAATGAACATGCCTTCGAGCAAGCGTCCGAACAAGGAAACTTGGATAAACAAACCGAACACCCCGTCCCCGGCGAAAACAACAGTCCGGACAACCTTACGCCGGATAAACTCATGGAGCAGAAGAACCTCCACAAAAGGCTCGTCGCCACTGCGCATAGCCTGAAAAAGAAGAAGCGGAAGCTCAAAACTGCGGAAGATGCACTCAGAATCAGATGGAGCAAAGTACGCAACACCGCAGACAAATATTCCGGTAGTGGCCGCACAAAAAGCTATCCAAAGCGAAAGCTACTGCCTGAATTTGATGAGGAGGCCTTAGAGCCCCCGTAGTCAAAAAATAGGAAAGCCATTCGGTCGGATGGACGACCGCATGGCCAGCATGGAGCGGCAAGCAGCCCCATGGTCGGATGCTTTCCGGCCAAATTTTCAAGGGACCTATGGCCGCCCTCCGGATGCAGACAATCTCAGTCACATAAATCAGCAGCTCGGAGAGTCAGCCCGGAAATTCTGGAACAGATTTCTTACTAAAAAGAATCAGATAGTCGACTATCGGGATGCCGAAGCCCTAGCAGCTTTTAAGCACAACGTTCGAGACGAATGGCTCGCCAGACACCTCGGCCAAGAAAAGCCAAGAACAATGGCCGCATTGACAAGCCTCATGACCCGCTTTTGCGTAGGAGAGGACAGCTGGTTGGCAAGATGCAGCACCAGCGACCCAAGTACATCCGAAGTTAGGGATGGAAACGGAAAACCCCGACGCAGCAAGGGCCAGCACCGGAATAAGGGGAACAGCCCAAAGAGCACGGCGGTCAACGCCAGATTCAAAAGCTCGCGGCAGAATCAGAGAAAGCCGCCCCTCAAGGATAACAGGGACGAGCTATGCAACTTAAACAAAATCTTGGACAAGATATGTCAAATACACAGTACTCCCGGGAAGCCTGCGAACCATACCCATAGAGATTGTTGGGTTTTCAAGCAAGACGGCAAGCTCAACGCCGAACACAAGGGGCTCGACACACCAAGTGAGGACGACGACGAACCCCACAAGCAGAGCTACAGGAAACAAAAGGATTTCCCACAAGAAGTCAAAACAGTAAACTTACTTCACGTGACGAACAGAACGGCGCCACAAGAGATACGCGCCATACGGCCTATCCCAAAGGAGTCTCACCAATGGTTGTTAAAACCAATCACCTTTGACCATCAGGATTACTCTAGAAGTATTCGGAACGCAGGCTGGACTGCCTTGGTATTAGATCCAATAATCGACGGACTCCATTTTACAAATGTCCTGATGGACGGCGGCAGTGGTCTAAACCTGTTATACCAGGACACAATCCGCAACATGGGGATAGACCCAACAAAAATTCGCCATAGCAAAACCTCCTTTCAAGGGGTAACTCCAGGCCCGGATGCCCGTTGCATGGGTTTTCTCCGGCTAGATGTTATGTTCGGCTCCCCCGATAACTTCCGTTGCGAACAACTAAGTTTCCACATCACCCCATTCTCAAGTAGCTATCAAGCACTGCTGGGACGCGAAGCTTTCGCCCGCTTCAATGCAATACCGCATTATGCATCTCTTACGCTTAAGATGCCCGGTCCACGAGGCATCATCTCATTAAAGGGAAAACATTGAGTGTTCCTCCCGTGCGGAAAATAGTGCGGCTGCCTTGGCAGCCCCACAATAAAGCGGCTTCACCAGCCAAAGCATCTAAACAGGTCGTCAAGACCACGGACACGGCTAGACGAGTCCGGCATAAACATACAATTGATAAAGGCTTAATAGCCGTATACCCCTGTACTAGGGGCTCCGCGCATATAAAACAAGAGACAATAAAGCTCAATTTTACCCATTTCGATTCATACTTTGTTTATTTAGTATAACTCATGTTCGGCATGATCTTTCTTTAACTAAGTTCCTCTCTTTTACAGATGAACACCGTGCTACGCCCGTCCAGGATACGGCACAACGGAGACACAGGCGCAGACGTGCAGCAGGGACCCGTTCCAAGGATTCTTTTCAGATAAGACCCTGCGTAAACCTTTTTTACTGTCTCTTGTTGATACACATCCCCTGGTTTCTTGGTATAACCAAGGAGGAGGCTGGCGTTTTGGCATGTGGCCACGTCAGAGTTTTGCGCGTACCTGGACACTAGGGGCTTATTACTAGGGGTGTTATCCCGCCCGCCCTCATAAAGACCGAATACCTTAGGGAGTGTTCGGCGTCGTGAGTTTGGCCTTATATGCATCAGCCCTGAATCATGTCTTTGGTCAAATGTTGGGTTTGCCCGGCTCCTGTGTTTTGCTGCCTTACGTTCCGCTCTATCGGCTAAGGCAGCACCAGGAGAACTACTGCGATTGTGCCCCGGTTCGGCCAGGCGAGCACCTCAGTAGAGAAAGCCAAAAACTTACTGTCATGATATAGCGTGAGACTGGTCAACCACTCGATGACATACCGGAATCTTTAGGATTCCTCCACATTAACGAAGGCCCGTTTCCCGGCCAGGCACATACGCGCCTCGAGTTCGGGCGAGCGCAGGCGCCACCAGGGGCTATATAAGTAGCCTCAGTGTCAAACTCCTATGGCTAAGTGAAAGTGATAAAGCATCATAGTTCGATTGCCTAATTCGCTGCGCTATCACCTCCTTTGTAGGACCAAGACGTTTGATCAAGTGTGAAAACGTGCCTTCTGCGAACACCCCCGCATTATGTGCGTGGGGGCTGAAGCCGATGACTGCCATCTTTCAGATTATATATACATATATGTTAAACGGCCGCACAGGAGGTATCATAATACTTGCAGGAACAATTATAAAAAGCTTCTACAATTTATCAAAATATTGTTTTACAATAATACATGCTATTCGAATATAGTATCCTTCGAGCACTGCGTCTCTATTAAACGAGCGCCTTGCAGAACTTCCTGAAAATAGCGCTCGGCAGGTATTGGCTTCCATCCGAGTCTGGGGATGCAACAGCGGTGGCTTCCATTTCCGCCCAGTATGTCTTGACACGGGCAAGAGCCATCCGCACACCCTCTATGCACGCTGACCTCTTCATCGCATTGATATGCGGCGCCGCACCAAGGAACTTCTGCACCAGGTTGAAATAACTTTTCGGCTCTGGTCTCTCTGGCCACAGATGACTCACGACATACTTCATGGCGAGTCCGGACAACCTATTTAGCTCAGCCCATTCAGCCAAACGATCGGCTAATGACAGTGGACGCTCTGGATTGTGGAACTGCGACCAGAAGAGCTTTTCCACTTCGCGATCTTCTTGATCTCGGAAGTGCTCGGCCGCATCTGTGGCACTCGCTGCTAAATCCAGATAGGTGTCCGTCGTACTCCACATCTGGTCTAACAGAGCATGTTTAGGATCACAGAACTTCCTCCGCAGCATAAAGGGCTTTCTAGCCATGATTTCTCCGGCCTGACGCAGCTCCTCCTTCACAGCTCTCATCGCAGAGCGAGCATCCTTGGCATCGTCAACGGCCTTCTTCAGGTCTGTCTGTTCCGCCCGCTCTTCTTTTTCAAGAAGCTTGCAACGGTCAGCAGCGTTCTTCAGCTTCACGGCCATCTCGGCCATTTCCTTCTTGCTTCGGCAGTGAGCAGCATGTTCGGCTTTCAGCTCTTCAATTGCCTTTCCGGCAGCCGCATCACTTTTCCTGGCTTGCTCCTTGGCTCGGGCAAGTTCCACCCGAAGATTCTCCATGGCTGCAGCACCATCTGCATCAAGCGCACACATTGTAAGATACTGGCATAAAGCTCCTCTTACCAGGCACCGCCGAAGGAATTACATACCGTGTGCCTCGTCAAGCCGCTTGTTGACAAGCACGATGTCGGCAGCTGCCACGTCAAGTTGCCGCTTTAGCTCGGCAAATCCATCAGTCCGGCTGGCCACCAGACACTTCACCACCTACGTATAAAGGCGGCATATTAGACCTGGGATTATGATCCTCTATGCGCCGTCACTTTTGACAACACATAGAGTCTTAGGGGCTACTATCTACACAGGGCGCATCTTATTTATGTGCAACTGTCCAAAAAGGGTACATTATTTCGCGTACCTCAAAACCTGTCAGTAAACTCCTGACGGCCTCGTGCAATCCGCTCTCCGCGGATGAAATCCTCTCAATCACCGTACCCATCAATGCACGGTGCTCTTCTGAGATAGATGCTCGCCCTAGCAGATCCTTCAGCTCCTCCGACCGCGCACCAGACGGCGCCGGACTCGTCCGATGGCCCTTTTCGAAGGCCGGACGTGGAGGGCTTTGGGGGGCCATATGACTACCTTCCGACCCCGCCGGATTCGGAGAAACCCTCCGCGGAGATACCTCAGGGTCGCGCGCCTCGCAAGGCGGTATGGCAGGGGGAGGCGCTCCGCTCTCCATCATCTCCGGAAGAAGATCCCCCGAAGACGAGCTCTGTTAAGAAGGGCTAAGGTCCGAGCTACAAGGTAAATTTTTGATTACTTTTCTCAGATATAAAGCCGGGATTTCTCTCGTTTATTAAAAAGAAAACTCCTCTCTACTTACGGCTCGGTGGAGGGCTGATCCCCTTGAGGGCATAATTCGGCCGAAGTATCCCCCAGCACGGGACCCTCTGGCGAAGATTTCTTCCCCCGCTTTAAGGCCATGGTCTCCGGGTCTTCAGAGGCGGTCCTCTTCTTCCCCTGAGGAGAGGAATTTTCGATTCCTCCCTTCCGGACAACCTCCTTTGAGGAGGCTGTAGCTCCCTTGTCCCCTCCCTCGCTTCCCTTCGAAGGCACAACCTCCAACATCCTGACTAGCACAGGACCTGGCATGGTCTCGGGGAGGGGGGCCGGACACCTGATTAGCTTTGCTTTCGCTATCCACTCTTGTTTAAAGGACAGCTCTTTTAGGGGCAATTTTATGATAAATATACGGATAGCGAGTCCGGGCACAAGGCTACTTACTTGAGTATCCGAATGATTGTAGCTCAGACCTGCGTCCTCCGTAGAATCCGGACGCACTACTTGTGGTCCAAAGACCAATTTGTACATCTCCACGGGCGTCATGCCAAGAAAATGTCGGAGAACTCGTGGTCCCTCCGGGTTGAACTCCCACAGGCGGAGGGGGCGACATTTGCAGGGCAGAACTCGGCGAATTAACATAACCTGCATCACCATGACCAGACTGATGTCTCTTTCTAGGAGATCTCGGATGTGGCCCTACAACAGGGGCACGTCCTTTGCCGCCCCCAGTCCAGCCCCGTATTGACCCATGACCCCAGTCGTGGCGGGGGACCCCGAGCGAAAGGCAGGTGGCGCCACCCACTTAGGGGCCTTGGGAGCGGTAATATAAAACCACTCTCGCCGCCATAAGCTGGACTCCTCTTGAAAAGAGCCCTCGGGCCATGGAGTACCAGCATTCTTGCTTATAAAAGCACCTCCGCACTCCGCATGCCGTCCCTCGATCATCTTCGGCTCTACTTTGAAGGTCTTGAGCCATAGTCCGAAGTGAGGAGTGATACGGAGGAAGGCTTCACACACGACGATGAATGAGGAAATATGGAGGATGGACTCCGGGGCTAAGTCGTGAAATTCTAGTCCATAATAATACATGAGCCCCCTCACGAAGGGATCCATCGGGAAGCCTAGCCCCCGATGGAAGTGAGACATGAACACCACACTCTCACCGGGCTTGGGAGTGGGAATGACCTGCCCTTGAGCAGGCAGCCAATGCGAGATTTCGCCGGTCAAGAGCCTGGCCTCTCTCAACTTCAGCACGTCCTCCTCTGTGATGGAGGAAGGCATCCATCGGCCTCGAAGGTCGGAATCGGACATTGTCGAACGTCCGAAGCGCCTGAAATCTGGAGCCTTGGGTGTTGGAACTTGAGGCGAAGGGCGAACTCGTTTGAGATTGAAAGAAAGGAGTAAGGCCTTGGTCTCTTTATAAGAGGTTGAATACCAAGGGCCTTCCCCGTGACCGTTTGGGACTCTCTTTTGATCGAGAAAATATACCAACGGGTACGGTTGGGTTACCCACGCCCGTGTTGATGAGAATCCCGGAATAAGGGGACACGATCTCTGCTTTAACAAGACGTGCCAAGCAAACCGCCTCGCTAAACGCGCTAAGCTGGGACAATAAAACGATTCGAATAAAGACTTGGCCGTGGTGTGATGTCATGCTACGGAATACGTCAGCAGATTAGATTTGTGTAAATATTATTCTCTCTATGGCAATATGTGGAAACTTATTTTGCAGAGCCGGACACTACCTTTGTGTTCAAAATCTTCTATGAAGTACTTGGAGGAGGAACCTGCCTTGCAATGCCGAAGACAATCTGTGCGCCGGACTCGTCGTCATTGAAGCCTGGTTCAGGGGCTACTGAGGGAGTCCTGGATTAGGGGGTGTCCGGATGGACGGACTATACGTTCGGCCGGACTCCTGGACTATGAAGATACAAGATTGAAGACTTCGTCCCGTGTCCGGAAGGGACTTTCCTTGGCGTGGAAGGCAAGCTTGGCGATACGGATATGTAGATCTCCTACCATTGTAACCGACTCTGTGTAACCCTAGCCCTCTCCGGTGTCTATATAAACCGGAGAGTTTTAGTCTGTAGGACGAACAACAATCATACCATAGGCTAGCTTTTAGGGTTTAGCCTCTCTGATCTCATGGTAGATCTACTCTTGTACTACCCATATCATCAATATTAATCAAGCAGGACGTAGAGTTTTACCTCCATCAAGAGGGCCCGAACCTGGGTAAAACATCGTGTCCCCTGCCTCCTGTTACCATCCGACCTAGACAAACAGTTCGGGACCCCCTACCCGAGATCCGCCGGTTTTGACACCGTCAGCTTTCCTCACAACATTATAACTTTTAATGGCACTAATTTGTCCAAGGGTACTATGAAAGAATTCCGTCAACGAGAACTTATTCGTCTTGATGTATCATCAGTTGCTCACCCCTAGTCCAATGGCCAAGCTGAAAGAGCCAATCAAGAAATTTTGAGAGGCATCAAGCCCCAGCTTATGGTCCATTTGCAAAGGATGTCGGGTTGTTGGGTGGAGGAATTTCCCTCAGTGCTATGGAGTATCAATACTACCCCCAACAAATCTACGGGTTACATGCCTTTTTTCATGGTTTACAGAGCAGAGGCGGTTCTCCCTAGTGACATCCATCACAACTCGCCCCGTGTGGTGGCTTATGTTGAAGCTGATAAGAAAAAGCACGCCAGGATGCTCTTGACCTGCTGGATGAGGAGTGTGACTATGTGGTGGCTCATTCGGTGATTTACCAGCAAGGTCTGCGTCGTTATCATAGCCGCCAGGTTAAAACCAGAACTTTTCAGGAAGGAGATTTGGTGCTCCGGCTTATCGAAGATTAGACTGACATGCACAAACTATCCCCACCTTGGGAAGGGCCCTTTATGGTCAGCAAAAATCTGAACAATGGATCATACTACCTCATTGATGTTCCAGAGCACAAGGACTCACGCAAATCAGAGGAGGAGACCCGTTGGCTATGGAACATTGCTCATCTTCATCCTATTACACTTGAGCCACCGGCTCTTGTGATGTACATACTTTTTCCATGTATATAATATGATGAATATAATAAAGTCGGCATCCCTGATAATTCAGGGCCTCTGTCGTTTCATTTCTGAGAATATGAGTCTTTATTGTTCCTTCATACGATCACTTGGGGGCTTCCTGCTCATTGAGCATAGCTATGACTACCCTCTTGATCCGGCTTGTACGCCATGATTACAAAACACTTGGGGGATTCCTGCTCATTGAGCATAGCTATGACTACCCTATTAATCTGGCTTATATGCCTAGAATGAAATATTACTTGGGGGCTCCTTGTTAATGAACAGAGCTTTGTTGTCCCTTGTGATAGGCTTGGACGCCAGGTGTATTCACCAAAAATCCGGGTTATCCTGCCTTAGTTTGCCTGCCACTCCGACCAGGTAAACCTGGAATGACTCACCATACTCTTGACAGCCAATCTTATAAAGACCATGAATTTGTCAAAGTTAAAACGGCGATTGGTCATGTGAGGTCTAGCTTATGGGTTTGAATTAAGGTTTAACTCAGCGGCTGTGCGGCCCTTGAATAGCAATTGACATTGAGGCTTGGCAACCTATGAATGCCTTGTTTCCTCTGGTTTATATTTTGAGATTTTGAACGTTTTTTGAGGTTCATCTTTTGGGACCATGTTGATATATGGTTGAAAAATGATTAGGGCCATGTTGCCTTATGATTCATATATGAGTCTATCCGGGGTTTTGTTAACCCGGCCTGGCTTTGGACTTTAAGTCGCCAGTGTATGATGATTATGTGCTTGGAGTTCTGTGCTCTAAGCATCGGGATGTTACCCTTGCTGCATATGGCCTTGTAAGCCAGCGGTATGAATAAATTCAACAGGGCGTTGTGCTCTAAGACTTTGGGCTGTTACCCTTACTGCACGTTGCATGACAACCCGGCAGTATGAACAAATATCACAGGTATGATATTTATTTTGTTGAAAATTATATGAGGTTTTTGATAAACCTGCCCTAGTTATGGACTATTTAGTCACCAATGGTTTTTCTATGGGGTATTATGACCCGCCCTGGGGTAAACCGCCAGGGCACCTGTTCTCTGTTTTATGTGCAAGAAAAAAACGATAAGTATGGTCTCCATAATCGATGGTGTTATAAGCATAAGTGGCAGATCTTCGAGTGATGGATCGGCGGTGTTATGCAAACAAAACATGCACGATGGCATGACAGATCATTGTTTTTAACTAGCCTTTTTACAAGGCATCTGACGGCCCAAAAGGGATAAGTGTTTTTGAGACATAGCATCCAAATGCTATGGCTGGTAAACCGGCTCTTGAATTAAGACTTCTAGTCTTGGCGGGTCAAAGCCTCCGGGTCATCATGTGCTTCTTCTTCATCTCCTTGATTATCCATTGGCTGGAAGTCAGGTGTAGCCCAGTTGATACTGGTCAAAGCTCTAAACACAGCCTCATCATCCATAAGACTTGATGGATCAATATCAGAAGCGAAGGTATGCTTACGAGTCAGTGGGATGAGATCCACTTCTTGATGAACCGGCGCCTTCACTTTCTTATTCTCAGCATCATAAGACGCCTGGTATTGGGATAGATCTATTTCTTCAGCTAGCTTGCTTGCTACTGGACGCATTTCCCTTGCTATTTCTGCAAAATCATCAGTGCTGAAGGGAGACCCGTCTTCTTTCACGTTGGGGAAGCCATTGGCTAAATCCTCTGGATCAAGATCTGCTTGCCATGCCTTTGCCCGGCTTAGGGCAGTCATGGCGCTGGCTCTAGCGGCTAATCGCTTTAACTCTTCAATCATTTGGGGCAACACCAATAGTTTCTCCAGTGTTTCCTTGATGAGGATGGGCAGATGTTTCTTATGAATAGCAGCAATGATTATCCGTTGAGCGCCAGTGTATAGCTGCTCTACCAGAGTATAGACAGCCTTAAGCTTGATGCGCATGTCTGAACCCAGTTTGGCGCTTTGGTAGCCTGCATCAGTAAAACTATTGGTAAGCCGGCAAATGATTATGACATACTGTTGGTGCAAGGGAGAATATTTTTGTTACTTACCGAAGATGGCTGATGTCATGTTGTTGATTTGATGCTTTAAACCGGACAACTCGTCAGTTACCGGTTTAAGGGCTGCTTCGGCATCCTCCGCTCTTTTTGGTAAAGCTGCCTTCTCGGTCTCCCAGCCGGTTCTATCAGTACTGAAGCTTTGTTTCAACTGCTCAATGTTCTCCAATGCAGTCTTTAGCTCTGATTTTGGCTTTTGACTTCTCAGATTGTTGAGTTTGAATATTGTCCCTCGGATCTTTGACTTGGTTTTCCTTCTCATTTAGTTCAGCCTGCGACATGAACAACATGGAAGGTATTATGATCAGGATTATTTTTGAAGTCCCAAGCATAATACAAGTATTTTCCTTGGCACTTGGGGGCTAATGCATATTGCTCTTTTTTCAAGACAAGTTTCTATCATGACCCGGGAAAAATGATGTGATCCGGCTTATAAATCTACATGCTTGGGTTTTTATTTCCAGCCATGGTGATAAGTCTCGGCTTATTCATACTGATTAAACCGGCCCTTGGGGGCTACATGTGAAAAGTTGATCACTGTTAATTGAAGTCCCGGCTTAACCTGATAGCTTAAGCCAGCCCTTGGGGGCTACTAGTTTTGATCTTCGTTCATTTATGACTATCTAAAGTCTACAGTATATTCAATTCTATCATATTCTATAGACTTGGCGGTTGATAGAGGTATATTTACGAGGAGGATTGTGTTGGATTACCTCAAAGCGCTCCATCATCAAGTTGACCAAGCCGGCTTCAAAGTCACGGCTGGTGTGAAGGTAACCAGAGTGAATCTCTTGGGCACTAAATTGAGAATATCCTTGAAAGTCAACTTTTCCATTTGCCCTTGTCAACAGCAGAGAACTCCTCCTTGGCATTGTATTTGGACAAGGCAATGGGGTTGCCTGGGGCCTGATAAGTCGTCCCAGTAATCATTATATAATCAGTTTCCTGAGCCGGTTGAACAAGACTGGGCGGTTTATCATTTTCTGGATCAACGTCCAGGGCATCTTGGACAGGGGGTGTTCCTCTGGAGGGGGGTCATCCATAACAGCTTCTGATGCTTGATGCAAATTCTCTATTGTGGCATGTTGTTCTGGCTCAACAGACTTGGGCTCTTCAGCCGGTTTGTAAATCTTCTGCTTCTTGCTGGGCTTTGCCATAGCGCTGAAAAGAAAGTACAAGACAGAGTTAATATGAAAAGTAAATGCTTGATTCAAAATGGATAGTTTTAACATTCTTACCCGGGCACAGTCTTGAAGGCTGGGATTTGAGTTCCCGTTGAGTCGCCGGAGGAGGACTGGGATGTTCCTTGATAGTTTGAATCGGATAGGTTAAGAGGTTGACGAAAAAGACCCGCCTTGGGATAAGCTAAGTCAGAATTTGTGAAACCTCAGCACGGCACTTGCGAGGAATCAGTGTGTTGGGTAAACTGGAGGATAAAACCCCACCGCCACTGTTCTGGGTTGTGCGGCGAGCTTCCTGCTGTTCTTTCTTTAAAATAAAGTTGGGATCCAAGTAAGCTAAAGGGTGAGAAAATCTTACTTTTTGGCTTGCTTGTCGAGTTTTCTGTGTTGGCAGAGGTTCTGAGCTAGAGGAAAGAGTAATTACCTCTTCATCATCTGCACAGCTGGCCTCCGCATCATCCTGATAATAGTCATTATCAATAAGATGTACAAAAAATGAGCCAATGGAATCAAGTTCTACCTCTGACTCATCATCATCATTATCATCCAAGTTGAATAACTCAGCGGGATTGGTCTTCTTCTTGACAGGCTTTTTGATAGCTTTGCTCTTTGTCCGGGTCTTCTTGACCGGCTTATCTAATTTCTTCTTCCAGAAAGAGGAATCGGCCTGCGTAAATAAAATAGGTTATGAGAAAACAGTCTGAATGAAAGACAATGCTTAAACCGGAAGTAGCTTAAAAGCTTACAGCTGGTGGTTGATTGAGGCCGTAGAAAGGATTCGGTCCAACTTTCCTGCAATCTTCCAAACTCTCGTTCAAGAGATATTCGGTCATATTATTGATGTCCTCTTTAGTCATCTCTGTCTGGCAGTGGCGAAGTGGATCTTTCAAGATGCCAGTGTACTCACACATTAAGCTGGATCGGTGGCTTAGGGGCAATATCCTCCATGAAACCCAGCACCGGACAAGGTCGATGCCAGTTAAACTGTTAGCCATGAAGGCTTAGATTTTTTGAAAAAATGGGCGCATATTTGGCCCGTTCCTTTGTGTTGATGCGGTCTGGCAGAGGATGCCTGTTGCTAAGCCGGCTGGCGCGATAACCCGGTAGAGGATTTTTCCCCTTTCGGAGAGGTGTCTTTGCAGTAAAACCAGGTTTGGTTCCAGTCTTTGGGATGGCTGGGTAGATTGGCAGCTGGAAAAGTGGCTTCTTTCCACCGCTGTATAGAGATGCTGCCTAGCTCTAGGCTGGGCCCGTCGGTGAACTCGTTCTGCCGGTTTAAATAGTAAAATCCCCTAAATAGCTCTACGGTGGGCTCCTGTTGAAGGTACACCTTGCAGAATACTTGAAAGTTGCATATGTTTGAAACAGAATTTGGTCTGATATCTTGTGGATGGAGCTTGAAAAAATGCAGCACATCGCGGAAGAATTTTGAGCCGGGAGGACTGAAGCCCCGAAGCATATGGTCAGTGAAGACAATTACTTCACCATCCTTGGGCTCAGGAGGGGTTTCTATGCCTGGCACCCTCCAATGGATGACATCTTTTTTGGCTAGGATGCCTGTCTGAACATACTCGTTCAACTCTTCCATGGTGACCCGGGAAATGACTCAATTGCAGGCAGTAACAATTTTGCCCATTTTGAGGTTGAAGGCCTAAAATAAAGAAATACTGCCGGTTTAAGACTATGTTGTTAAGCCGGACCATGGATTCAAAAGTAAAGTGCTATAAATGGCTGACGTGTTAAGCCGGAAGATGAACATTGAAGTACGTGGATATTCATATTGGTGGTTTAAAAGGAAGATAATGGTACCGGCGGGTCATAGCAAGCCTATTGATGTCCCAAGACCCAGAGGCGACTTGAGGCCCAAGGGGATGAACCGCCACATGTATAACTTGTATTGTAAGGCAAGCTTAGTTAGTCACCAAGCCAGAAACATTATGTATGAGCCGGCCGGGACTCTGTAAGCCGTCGGGCATCAACCTGTGTATATAAAGGGGTGACCCGGTGGCGGATTAACTCAAGAAACAAACAATCGAGAGCTAGGTCAAGCGTATTCGCTCCCTGGTAATCGAAACCCTAGCAATACAACACAAAGCAGGAGTAGGCTTTTACTTCGTTGAGAGGGGCCGAACCTGGGTAAACTCTCTGTGTCCTTTGTCCTGTTTAACCCCTTCAATCTAACCTAGTTGCGATGGCTCCATGACTAAGTCCTTTCGCTAGGACATCTAGCGTGTTAAGTCCATGACAATACCCGCTGTATGCTTCAATACTCGTCGGACCGCATACATAGGTATATATTATTTCCAGTAAGTCATTAGCTCGCTCCATTGTTCCGAAGAATGGAGTTTTAGTCATCTTTCCCATGAGCCATGGTTCACAAGTATCAAATGATTCATAATCAAGTGATTCCAAAAGTCCATCTACATGGAGTTTCTTCATGCGCTTTACACCAATACGACCTAAACGGTAGTGCCACAAGTATGTTGCACTATCGTTATCAACTTTGCATCTTTTGGCATCAATATTATGAATATGTGTATCACTACGATCAAGATTCAATAAACCATTCACATTGGGTGTATGACCATAGAAGGTTCTATTCATGTAAACAGAACAACAATTATTCTCTAACTTAAATGAATAAACGTATTGCAATAAACATGATCTAATCATATTCATGCTCAACGCAAACACCAAATAACATTTATTTAGGTTCAACACTAATCCCGAAGGTAGAGGGAGTGTGCGATGGTGATCATATCAACCTTGGAATCATTTCCAACACACATCGTCACCTTTCTTTTAACTAGTCTCTACAACTCCTGTTTCGAGTTACTAATCTTAGCAAATGAACCAGTATCAAATACCTAGAGGTTACTATGAACACTAGTAAAATACACATCAATAACATGTATATCAAATATACTTTTGTTCACTTTGCCATCTTCTTATCCGCCAAGTATTTGGGGCAGTTCCACTTCCATTGACCATTTCCTTCGCAGTAGAAGCACTCAATTTCAGGCTTGGGTCCAGCTTTGGGCTTCTACATGGTAGTGGCAACTTTCTTGCCAGTCTTCTTTAAGTTCCCTTTCTTTCCTCACCTTTTTTCTTGAAACTAGTGGTCTTGTTAACCATCAACATTTGATGCTCTTTCTTGATTTCTACCTTTGCTGATTTTAACATCGCGAAGAGCTCGGGAATCGTTTTCATCATCCCTTGCATATTATAGTTCATCACGAAGTTCTAGTAGCTTGGTGATAGTGACTAGAGAACTCTGTCAATCACTATCTTATCTGCAAGATTAACTCCCACTTGATTCAAGCGATTGTAGTGCCCAGACATTCTGAGCACATGCTCACTAGTGAGGTATTCTCCTCCATCTTGTAGGCAAAGTACTTGTCAGAGGTCTCATACCTCTCGACACGGGCATGAGTCTGAAATACCAATTTCAGCTCTTAGAACATCTCATATGTTCTATGGTGATCAAAAAGTTTTTGAAGTCCCGGTTATAAGCCGTAAAGCATGGTGCGCTAAACTATCAAGTAGTCATCATATCGAGCTTGCCAAACGTTCATAACGTCTGCATATGCTCATGCAATAGGACTGTCACCTAGCGGTGCATTAAGGACGTAATTCTTCTATGAAGAAATGAGGGTAATCCTCTGATCACGGACCCAATCTACATCATTGCTACTATCATCTTTCAACTTAGTTTTCTCTAGGAACATATCAAAAACATAGGGGAGCTACAACGCGAGCTATTGATCTACAACATAGATATGCAAAACTCTCAAGACTAAGTTCATGATAAATTAAAGTTCAATTAATCAAATCACTAATGAACTCCCACTTAAATAGACTTCCCTCAAGTCATCTAAGTGATACGTGATCCAAATCAACTAACCCATGTCCGATCATCACGTGAGATGGGGTAGTCATCAATGGTGAACATCTCTATGTTGATCATATCTAGTATATGATTCACGTTCGAACTTTCGGTCTCCAGTGTTCTGATGCCATCTCTGTACATGCTAGGCTCGTCAATTTTAACCCCAAGTATTCTGCATGCGCAAAACTATCTTGCACCTGTAGTATGTGAACGTAGAGTCTATCACACATGATCATCACGTGGTGTCTCAGCACGATGAACTGTAGCAACGGTGCATACTCAGGGAGAACACTTTTACCTTTAAATTTAGTTAAGGGTCATCTTATATGCTACCGCTGTACTAAGCAAAATAAGATGCATAAAAGATAAACATCACATGCAATCAAAATATGTGACATGATATGGCCATCATCATCCGGTGCTTTTGATCTCCATCTATAAAGCATCATCATGATCTCCATCGTCACCTGCTCAACACCTTGATCTCCATCATTGTGTCGTGGTCGTCTCGCCAACTATTGCTTCTACAACTATCGCTAACACATAGTGATAAAGTAAAGCAATTACATGGCGTTTGCATTTCATTATTTCATACAATAAAGAGACAACCATAAGACTCATGCCGGTTGTGAGATATCTTACAAAACATGATCATCTCATACAATAATGTTTATCACATCATGTCTTGACCACATCACATCACAACATGCCCTGCAAAAACAAGTTAGACGTCCTCTACTTTGTTGTTGCAAGTTTTACATGGCTGCTATGGGCTTCTAGCAAAAACCGTTCTTACCTACACATCAAACCACAACGGTGTTTCATCAAGTTTGCTATTTTAACCTTCTTCAAGGACCGACCGCAGTCAAATTCGATTCAACTAAAGTCGGAGAAACACAGACCCGCCAGCCACCTTTATGAAAAACTAGTTGCATGTCTGTCGGTGGAACCGGTCTCTGATACGTCTCCAACGTATCTATAATTTTTTATTGTTCCTTGCTATTATATCATCTGTTTTGGATGTTTAATGGGCTTTAATATGCTCTTTTATATTATTTTTGGGACTAACCTATTAACCGGAGGCCCAGTGCCAGTTTCTGTTTTTTTTCCTATTTTAAAGTTTCGCAAAAACGGAATACCAAATAGAATGAAACCTTCGCGATGATCTTTCTTGGACCGGAAGCAAACTAGAAGACTTGGAGTTGAAGTCTGGAATGCCACAAGGCGGCCACGAGGCAGGAGGGCGCACCCCCACCCTCGTGGGCCCCTCGTAGCTCCACCGACGTACTTCTTTCGCCTATATATACTCTTATACCCTAGATCAACTGCAGAGAGCCACGAAACCACTTTTCCACCGCCGCCACCTTCTATACCTGTGAGATCCCATCTTGGGGCCTTTTTCGGCGATCTGCCGAAGGGGGAATCGATCATGGAGGGCTTCTACATCAACACCATAGCCTCTCCGATGAAGCGTGAGTAGTTTACCATAGACCTTCGGGTCCATAGTTATTAGCTAGATGGCTTCTTCTCTCTCTTTGATTCTCAATACAAAGTTCTCCTCGATGTTCCTGCAGATCTATTCGATGTAATACTCTTTTGCGGTGTGTTTGCCGAGATCTGATGAATTGTGGGTTAATGAACAAGATTATCCATGAATATTATTTGGTTCTTCTCTGAATTCTTATATGCATGATTTGATATCTTTGCAAGTCTCTTTGAATTATCGGTATAGTTTGGCCTACTAGATTGATCTTTCTTGCAATGGGAGAAGTTCTTAGCTTTAGGTTCAATCTTGCAGTGTCCTTTCCCAGTGACAGTAGGGGCAGCAAGGCACGTATTGTATTGTTTCCATCGAGGATAAAAAGATGGGGTTTATATCATATTGCTTGAGTTTATCCCTCTACATCATGTCATCTTGCTTAAAGCATTACTCTGTTCTTATGAACTTAATACTCTAGATGCATGCTGGATAGCGGTCGGTGTGTGGAGTAATAGTAGTAGATGCAGAATCATTTCGATCTACTTGACACGGACGTGATGCCTATATTCATGATCATTGCCTAGATATTCTCATAACTATGCCCTTTTCTATCAATTGCTCGGCAGTAATTTGTTCACCCACCGTAATACATGCTATCTTGAGAGAAGCCACTAGTGAAACCTATGGCCCCCGAGTCTCTTTCTTATTATATTGCATCTCTTTATTTACATCACATCTCATTTACTATTTTGCAATCTTTACTTTCCAATCTATACAACAAAAATACCAAAAATATTTATTTTACTATCTCTATCAGATCTAACTTTTGCGAGTGACCATGAAGGGATTGACAACCCCTTTATCGTGTTAGTTGCAAGGTTCTTGATTGTTTGTGCAGGTACTAGGTGACTTGTGCGTCGTCTCCTACTGGATTGATACCTTGGTTCTCAAAAATTGAGGGAAATACTTATGCTACTTTGTTATATCACCCTTTCCTCTTCAAGGGAAAACCAACGCATGCTCAAGAGGTAGAAAGAAGGATTTCTGGCGCCGTTGTCGGGGAGATCTATGCCAAGTCAAGACATACCAAGTACCCATCACAAACTCTTCTCCCTCGCATTAAATTATTTACCATTCGCCTCTCGTTTTCCTCTCCCCCACTTCTAAAACGATTTTCAAAAACCTTTGCCTTTTATTGCCCCTTTTCTGTTCATCTCTTTTCGCTTGCTTCTTGTGTGCTTGTGAGTTGGATTGACTGTTTGTCACGATGGCTCAAGATAATACCAAATTGCGTGACTTTTCCAATACCAACAATAATGATTTTATTAGAACTCCGATTGCTCCTACTACCGATGCTGAATCTTGTGAAATTAATACTGCTTTGTTGAATCTTGTTATGAAAGATCAATTTTCTGGCCTTCCTCGTGAAGATGTCGCTACCCATCTAAACAACTTTGTTGATTTGTGTGATATGCAAAAGAAGAAAGATGTGGATAATAATATTGTTAAATTGAAGCTATTTCCGTTTTCTCTTAGAGATCGTGCTAAAACTTGGTTCTCTTCTTTGCCTAAAAATAGTATTGATTCATGGAATAAGTGCAAAGATGCTTTTATCTCTAAATATTTACCTCCCGCTAAGATCATCTCTCTTAGGAACGATATTACGAATTTTATGCAACTTGATCATGAGCATGTTGCACAAGCTTGGGAGAGGATGAAATTAATGATACGTAATTGCCCTACTCATGGTTTGAATTTATGGATGATTATACAAAAAAATTATGCCAGATTGAATTTTGCTTATAGAAACCTTTTAGATTCAGCAGCGGGAGGCACTTTTATGGAAATCACTTTAGGAGAAGCTACTAAACTCCTAGACAATATTATGCTTAATTATTCTCAATGGCACACCGAAAGATCCACTAGTAAAAAAGTTCATGCGATTGAAGAGATTAACGTTTTGAGTGGAAAGATGGATGAACTTATGAAATTGTTTGCTAATAAAAGTGTTTCTTCTGATCCTAATGATATGCCTTTTTCCACTTTGATTGAGAATAATAATGAATCTATGGATGTGAATTTTGTTGGTAGGAACAATTTTGGTAACAACGCGTATAGAGGAAATTTTAATTCTAGGCCGTTTCCTAGTAATTCCTCTAATAATTATGGCCATTCCTACAACAACTCTTATGGAAATTTTAATAAGATGCCCTCTGATTTTGAGATTAGTGTTAAAGAATTTATGAGTTCGCAAAAGAATTTCAATGCTTTGGTTGAAGAAAAATTGCTTAAGATTGAGGAGTTGGCTAGGAACGTCGATAGAATTTCTCTTGATGTTGATTCTTTGAAACTTAGATCTATTCCACTTAAACATGATATCAATGAGTCTCTCAAATCCATGAGAATTTCCTTTGATGAGTGCAAAGAAAGAACCGCTAGGATGTGTGCTAAAAAAGATTGCTTTGTGAAAGCGTGTTCTTCTAGTTTTCATGATAATAATGATGAAGATCTAAAAGTGATTGATGTGACTCCTATTAATTCTTTGTTCTCCAATATGAATCTTGATAAAGATGGGACTGGAGATGAGCCAACTTTAGTTAAAAGGCGTCCCAATGATTCGGAGTTTTTAGATCTTGATGCAAAAATTGATAAAAGTGGGATTGAAGAGGTGAAAACTTTACATAGCAATGAACCCACTATTTTGGATTTCAAGGAATTTAATTATGATAATTTCTCTTTGATAGATTTTATTTCCTTGTTCAAATCTGTGTTAAATTCTCCTCATGCTCATAATCAAAATAAAGCTTTTACTAAAAATATAGTTGATGCTTTAATGCAATCCTATGAAGAAAAGCTTGAACTAGAAGTTTCTATCCCTAGAAAACTTTATGATGAGTGGGAACCTACTATTAAAATTAAGATTAAAGATTATGAATGCTATGCTTTGTGTGATTTGGGTGCTAGTGTTTCCACGATTCCAAAAACTTTGTGTGATGTGCTAGGTTTCCGTGAATTTCATGATTGTTCTTTAAATTTGCATCTTGTAGATTCCACCATTAAGAAACCTATGGGAAGAATTAATGATGTTCTTATTGTTGCAAATAGGAATTATGTGCCCGTATATTTCATTGTTCTTGATATAGATTGCAATCCTACATGTCCTATTATTCTTGGTAGACCTTTCCTTAGAAAGATTGGTGCAATTATTGACATGAAAGAAGGAAATATTATATTCCAATTTCCGTTAAGGAAAGCATGGAACACTTTCCTAGGAAGCAAATTTAATTGCCTTATGAATCTATTATGAGAGCCACTTATGAATTGCATACCAAAGATGACAATACCTAGATCTATTCTTGTTTTTATGCCTAGCTAGGGGCGTTAAACGATAGCTCTTGTTGGGAGGCAACCCAATTTTATTTTTGTTCTTTACTTTTTGTTCTTGTTTAGTAATAAATAATTCATCTAGCCTCTGTTATGATTGTGTTTTTTATATTTTAATTAGTGTTTGTGCCAAGCAAAGCCTTTAGGATCTTCTTGGGTGATTGTTGTTTGATCTTGCTGATAAAAACATAAAGTATGCGCTCACAAAAAAAATTTAATTTTTACCACAGAGCGATAAAATGCCAATTCCAACTGCAGTAGATCAATATACAAATTGTCCTGGTCTTCCTAATTTTTCAGAACTTTTGGAGTTACAAAAGTATTCGAAACCTAAAGATTGCTACAAACTGTTCTGTTTTTGACAGATTCTGTTTTTCCCGTGTTGTTTGCTTATTTTGATCCATCTATGACTAGTATCGGGGGGGTATGAACCATAGAGAAGTTGGAATACAATAGGTTTAACACCAATATAAATAAATAATGAGTTCATTATAGTACCTTAAAGTGGTGGTTTATTTCCTAATACTAACGGAGCTCATGAGATTTTCTGTTGAAGTTTTGTGTTGTGAAGTTTTCAAGTTTTGGGGCAAAGATTTGATGGATTTTGGCATAAGGAGTGGCAAGAGCCTAAGCTTGGGGATGCCCAAGGCACCCCAAGGTAAAATTCAAGGACAACCAAAAGCCTAAGCTTGAGGATGCCCCGGAAGGCATCCCCTCTGTCGGATCTCGGGTTCCGGCAAAACCCTTAAGGTTCAAACACTAGGGTGCGCGCGAAGATCTCCCCCTACCAAATCATGCCATCAACCTCGCCACGATCTCTAATCTTAGCTCGATGAACTCGAAACATAAGAGACGCAAGATTTATATTGGTTCGGGCCACCATTGTGGTGTAATACCCTGCTCTAGTGTAGTGTGGTGGATTGCCTCTCGGGCTGAGGATGAACAGTACAAGGGGAAGAAAAACCTCCTGAGGTGTGGTGTTCTTGTGCTTGGTGGGTGTGTGGATGGGTTGGATCTAGTCCAAGTTGAGATGGCATAGGCTCTCCTCGTTTGTTGCTCCTACTGTGGTGGCTAATCCTATTTATAGAGGCCCTGGTCCTCTCCCCAAATATTGAGCGGGAAGGGAGTCAACAACAGCCAATTTGAAAGGGGACAGCTAGTACAAGTTATCCTAAAAAAAGCAGTCTTCGCCTGCCAAAGGCTCTGGTGGTGACGCTGCCTTGAGCTCCATGGTGACCTCCGTCTTACCGTCCTGCTGGTCTTGGTCTCATTGCACCGATATGGAAACGATTTCTTGACACCTCGGTACTCTTCGCCTGCGCTTGCCTCCTTAGCACCAAAGAGGAAACAAGGACACTGTGTGCGCTGGTGCCCGCCTGGCGCCCGCCTGGTCTCGATCGTCATGGCTCACGTCATTGGAACCTCGCAAGGTTTGCCTTGCCTTGATCTCTCCGCCCCTCGCGAGCCAGCCTAGTGAGACCACTCCCGAGGAGGTCTTGTGTCGTCCGCCTCGCGAGGCTTGGCCACTCACGAGGGTCTTGAATGCTTGTTGGTGAAGGTGGGCCGTACGGGCCTACTTGCAGAGCCACGCCGTGGGCTGCAGGCAGGCAAGTCTGGGGACCCCCGTTCCCAGAACGCCGACAGTAGCCCCCGGGCCCAAGGCGCGCTCGGGCTTGGCTTCGAGGCAAAGCCAAAGGCAAGTTCGGAGCGCCGCGGGCCCGAATAGCCTACGGCCTTGGTCGACGCATGGTGGTTGATTGGTCGTGGGCGTCTCCGCTTCCCCACGATGCCTTGATACCCGCCTGGCTAGGCGGCCACCGCGGTCTACACGGTTTCCCTCCCGTTGTTGCTGTGCACTCCCCAATTCTTCCGCTTCCCCGAAGCTCAGCCTCTCCCCCCGATCCGATATGAGCTCAATCCTCCCATTGCCATGGCACCGGACCAGTCAGAGAAAGGGAAGAGTCCCATGTCCTCCGCCGGGCTACGCCCGGCCGTTGAGCCTGCCGTTGGCAGGTCGCTGGTGCTCAACCAAGAAGCCATGGACAAGGTGCGTCCCATGCTCGCCTCCAGCTTCAATGAGTGGGGAAGGATGTTGGCCTGGCCTGCGTCTCGTGCTCGTATCAACCGGAGAGCCACCGAGGTCCCATTCGTCATCGACGCCCTTTGGGCTGGCCTGGTTCCTCCTTTCTCCGCCTTTTTCAACGAAGTGCTTGCCCATTATCAGATCCACATGATGCACCTTGATCCCCAATCCATGACCCTTCTTGATGTCTTTTCCTTTGTTTGCGAGGCCATGGTGGGCATTGCTCCTTCCGTGGCCCTTCTCTACCACTTCTTGTTGCACCTGATTGATCCCCGGCAGAGCTCAGGGTGCCTGAGCTTCCAGGCCATGGCGGTGACGGCAGGCGCGGGGATTGACTTCGAGCTTCCACCATCCATGAGCGAGTTTCGGACACGGTGGGTATTC
This sequence comes from Triticum urartu, assembly GCF_003073215.2. Taxonomy (NCBI): domain Eukaryota; kingdom Viridiplantae; phylum Streptophyta; class Magnoliopsida; order Poales; family Poaceae; genus Triticum; species Triticum urartu. The sequence goes on from NC_053025.1 coordinate 421,951,187, forward strand.
GTTGATGTCGGAGTGCTCAGCCCTCTGCTCCATTCTCCGTCGCCGCCTGCCATTCCCAACTCCGGTTGGTGCCATCAAAGGCTCACTAATTCGCGTCTTGCCCTCGTCTGGCTCAGGCTGAAGGGGCTGAAAGACCTTGGCGTGACTGCGCCTATGGTGGTGAAGGAGTTCGTCCGGCGCCGGGTTGCTCCGCTTTAGCGCCATTCCCGACCAATGTGGGCCTTGCTGAGCAGCAAGGGCCGCATGAGACTTCAGGAGTCCGGGCTCCCCCTTGAGGCGCGGCAAACGGTGCTCGAGGTCCTGACGGGTGTCCCGTTGCCAGATGACATGTCGGGGAAGAGTTTCCTGTTGTGCCGCTGCTTGAACAAGGTGGAATTTGTGGAGCGTATGCCCTCCTTCGATGAGTGGGGGCTGCGTCCAGTCAGTCTGGTAGAGCCCCGTGAGAACCCCGTCAACGTGGTTCCCCTCCATGCCGCTGGCGTCGGGCTCGCCCCAAGTGAGGATGCAGGGGGCGAGCACCGTTGGAGGCCGATGGCGCAGGTGCCGAGGTGCTGATGCCGCCCAGGGCTCCCGAGGCGTCATTCTCGGGAACTCATGATTCTTGCCCTGGGGCGGCGGTTGAGGGGGCGATGCAGCCCGCGTCTCCTGAGCCCGGGGCTCCTGAGGCCTCGGAAGGTCGCTATGAGGCAGAGCCCGATAGCTCCCCTAAGCTTGGCACTCCTGAGGCTGCCCCTTTGAGCGCTTCTCCAATTGCGCCTCGTGTTGGCCGCCATGTTGTAGGATCGAAACTATGTCTAGAGGGGGGTGATTAGACTACTTGACCAAATACAAACTTATCCTTTTTCCAATTTTAGTTCTTGGCAGATTTTAGCTTCTTTGGACAAGTCAAGCAATCTTAACACAATTCAAGCAAGCATGCAAAGAGTATATGAGCAGCGGAAAGTAAAGCATGCAACTTGCAAGAATGTAAAGGGAAGGGTTTGGAGGATTCAAACGCAATAGGAGACATGAATGTTTTTCTCGTGGTTCCGATAGGTGGTGCTATCGTACATCCATGTTGATGGAGACTTCAACCCACGAAGGGTAACGGTTGCGCGAGTCCACGAAGGGCTCCACCCACGAAGGGTCCACGAAGAAGCAACCTTGTCTATCCCACCATGGCCATCGCCCATGAAGGACTTGCCTCACTAGCGGTAGATCTTCATGAAGTAGGTGATATCCTTGCCCTTACAAACTCCTTGGTTCAACTCCACAATCTTGTCGGAGCCTCCCGAGTGACACCTAGCCAATCTAGGAGACACCACTCTCCAAGAAGTAACAAATGGTGTGTTGATGATGAACTCCTTGCTCTTGTGCTTCAAATGATAGTCTCCCCAACACTCAACTCTCTCTCACAGGATATGAATTTGGTGGAAAGAGGATTTGAGTGGAAAGCAACTTGGGAAGGCTAGAGATCAAGATTCATATGGTAGGAATGGAATATCTTGGCCTCAACACAAGTGTAGGTAGTTCTCTCTTAGAAAAAGTAAGTTGGAAGTGTAGGTTTTTTCTCATGGCTCTCTCCACGAATGAAGAGGTGGTGGAGGGGTATATATAGCCTCCACACAAAATCTAACCATTGCACACAACTTGCCAAGCTCGGTGGGACCGAATAGTTAAACTCGGTTGGACCGATTCAGCAAAGCTAGTGACCGTTAGGGTTTTCGGTGGGATCGACATGCAACTTGGTAGGACCGTTATGATTAGGGTTAGGGCATAACATAATATCGGTGAGACCGATTACACAAACTCGGTGCGACCGATTTTGTTAATAAGCTAACCAGAGAGTTGGTTAGGTAAACTCGATGGGACCGATCGCTCATTTCGGTGAGACCGAAACGTTACGAAGGGAAAACAGAGAGTTTACATTGCAATCTCAGTGGGACCGATCGCTCATCTCGGTGGGACCGAAACGTTACAAAGGGAAACAGAGAGATTACAATCCCATCTCGGTGAGACCGAGATCCCTATCAGTGAGACCGATTTGCCTAGGGTTTGTGGCAGTGGCTATTACAACTGAACTCGGTGGCGCCGGATAGAAAGAATCGGTGGGGCCGAGTTTGACTTTTGGTTTAGGTCATATGTGGATGCGAGAAAGTAGTTGAGGGTTTTGGAGCATGTTACTAAGCATTTTGAGCAAGAGCCTCATTAAGCAACACCTCATTCCTCCTTGATAGTATTGGCTTTTCATATAGACTCAATGTGATCTTGGATCACTAAAATAGAAAATGTAGAGTCTTGAGATTTTAGCTTGAGCCAATCCTTTGTCCTTAGCATTTTGAGGGGTCCACTTTTCTCATCCATGCCCTGCCAATCATTGAGCTTTCCTGAGATATTAATCTGGAAATAGCATTAGCTCAATGAGCTATATGTTGTTAGGAATTACCAAAACCACCTAGGGATAGTTGCACTTTCAATCTCCCCCTTTTTGGTAATTGATGACAACATATAGATCAAAGCTTCGACAAATGATAATAAGAGTGAAAAACATTGTCGCTTTGAGAAGTATGTGAAAAGCAAGAGCTCCCCCTAAATTTGTGCATAGTTTAAGATTTGCTTTGGACTGCAAATGCACAATGAGTTAGGAACATGGGTTACTCTTCCACGTCACATACATCTTGGTGGAGCGCTCAAAATGATAATAATGAAATACATGCACTCATCACCAAGCAAAGTGAATGATCATATAAAAGGATAATGTCATCCAACAAGCATTAAGGTAGCATATGATCAAACACATGATCATCCAAGTATCACACAAAAGCATAAAGTATCGCAAACAAGCAAATAAACAAAGTTGAACCACCAAACAAAAAGAGAGAATAAAAATCAACACTCTCTCTCGAAGCCTATAATCTATACATTTTCTCCCCCTTTGGCAACAAGTTACCAAAAAGTTCATAAAAATGCATAGTGCTAGATCGACTCTCAGGCTTGATCTTTAGGTGGTGGTGTAGATAACACGCCAAGGACGAAGGCATCTATTGATGTAGATGGAGCTGGTGGAGTGGGTGCTGGAGCTGGTGGCACTGAAGCTGTAGGTGGTGCAGATGAAGTTGCTCTGGTGTCTGTGATAGGCACTGCAGCAGATCTCTGTCCTCTGGGCACTCTAGAAAAAGCATCAGTGGTAGACTTGCCCTTCTTCTCCTACACTTCATCCTGAAGTTGCTCAACAACTGACTGGATCTCAGTGACCTTCACATCTAAGTCATAGAACTTCTGCTCCATGATCCTCTCCAAGCTCTCCTGGTTCTAAGTCAGGGTAGCCAATCCCTTCTCAATCCTCAGAGTGGAGGCAATCAAGTAGCCAAGCTGATCTTGCTTGCTCTTCAGAAGATACTGAGATGCCTCTTCAGTGATTGGCATCTTTGCAGCCTTTTCAGCCCTTGCCTTCTCCCTCTTGGCTTGTGCTTGCATAGAAGATGGTTCATTTTCATCCATCACCACAGTGTTGTCCTCAAAGTCTGGGTAGATGGGCATGTGTTCCTTGTCCAGGAGATATGTGCCAGTGCCCATCTTGGAGTTGATTAGCTTCTGGATCTGTGGGGCATACCCACAACTCCTCTTCTGATCTGCAGTTGTTCTCTTAATGGTTTCCACAATGAGGCTCATGACCTTGAACTTTTGAGACACATCAAATATGTGAAGCAAGTTAATTGCATGGCCCCTGATCATCTTGTGATCACCTGACTTTGGCAGAAGAGTGTGCTTGAGGATCCAGTTGATTGTTGGCAAGCCTGACAGAAGGTAATGTACTGATCCAAACTTGTGTGTCTCAAGAGTAGCATCTAGGATCTCTTTGTACATATGTGCCATGGTGTTGTGATCCTTCTTCTTCTTGGCATAGACATCCAAGTCATCTTCACTCTCCTTAGGCGCATTGATCAATTTTGCCCATTCTGCAACCGTTGACTGGCACCTCGTACCTTCAGACATCCAGACAATCCTTCCATCTGGGTAGAAATGAGCTGTGGAGTAGAACTACATAATGAGCTCATCATTCCACTTTGTGAGCTTCTGGGCCACAAACTCATCGACTCCACACGCCTTGAAGCTGTCATATACACCAGGGAAGTGATCTTCATTTTCCTCAATGAATTTCCATTCTACCCATCTCATGTCACACACTATGGGCTTCTTGTCAAGTAAGATGGTCTCATAGAAGTCCTGCTATTCCTTTGTATGGAACCTATATTCCACAGCAGTCCTTCTCCTGGTGGCATATGGATCAGACTCTCTCCATAGCCTTAAACCTGAATCCTTCCTGATTTTCATGTTCTCTGCAACTGGGTGAGCATCATTGTGATCTGGAATTTTGGGCTTCAACTTCCTCAACACGAAAGAATCATCTTCTTCTTCAGTAGCTTGAGGCATTGGGGCCTTGTTCTTCTCCTCAACAGGGATGTTCCTGGTGCTCCTCTTGGTTTTGGCTTTGGAGCTGGAGCAGCAGTCTTAGGAGCAGTCTTGGGCTTAGATGGAACAGCCCCTTCCCTTATAGCATCTCCCATAAGCTTTTGAGCTTTGGGTGCTAGTGCTGCATCCTCTTCCTCTTCTTCAGAGCCTCTCATTATTGAGGATCTGCCAAGCACTCTGGCAGTGGTCTTCTTGACCATTTCCTTCCTTTTCTTGCCTTCTCCAACTGCCTCTTCTGATGGCTTGGAGGTTTCAGCAGTGGATGCTCTAGCCTTTGACATAGGCACTCTCTTGGCAGGAACCTTTTGCTTCATTCCTGGCTTAGTGGCAGTAGCTGTTCCATATTCCTTTTTCAGGACTTTCCTCTTTGAGGTGGCCTCTTCCTCAACAGCCACATAGTCCTCATCCTCAGAATCTGAGGTTCTCTTCTTTCTGGTCCTGGTGTACTCCTGCTTCCTTCATCAAAGCTACTAGAGGGACTAGTGCCCTCACTCATGTTCACTTGCTCCTTAGACTTATTCTGACTGTCACTCTGATCTGACATGATGCAAACACTGAGAGCAGACCCTGTGAATAGATTATAGATGAGGTAGATTAGATAAGCATCACAAAGTACAGAGGTTTTTGCAAAATAATGAGTTAAAAACTTAGTTTTAATTTTCCACAGAAAGCATTTCTGATCTACCGATTTGCAAACTCGATGATACCGAAGCAGCTTTTGGATCCTAAACTAGTGAACTCGGTCAGAGCGAGTCACAGTTCGGTGGCACCGAGACTGCTAGGGTTTCACAAAGTATTGAACTCGGTCACACCGATTTGCAATTCTCGGTCAGACCGAGAATCACATGTGCAATGGCCTTAGCCAAATCGGTGGAACCGATTTCAACAACTCGGTCGGTCCGAGATGGTTTCGGCGGAAACCTAACCCTAAATTTTCAATCCACGACTAAACTACGGAGTGATTTCGCTGGATAGAATGATCTCAATCGTGGCAAGATACATGGCAAAACAATGTGCTAAGAACTGGAGGGGGGTAGCACAAGGATCAAGTCCATACCCTAGTGCGGCGATGGACTTGCTACGGCGGCAATGGCGGAGATGATTCCCATTGACGGCGGCGGAGACCAGCAGCAGGAGGCAGCTGGCGATGAGGAGGACGATCCGGAGACCCAGGGAGGTAGAGCAGGCTGAGCGCGGGCGAAGAGGTTCAGAAAATTTTCCAAATTTTGGGCCGCGGATATATATAGCCTGACCCTGTCGGTGTGACCGAGTGGAACAACTCGGTGGCACCGAGATTCAGAACTGCAAACAATTACTGAAACTCGGTGTGACCGAAAAGTTCAAATCGGTTGCACCGAGATTGAAAACCTAGATCGACTTAGTGATCTCGGTATGACCGAAATGGATGAATCGGTCAGACCGAGACGCACAAAGAAGTTTTGGATTTTTAAGTCTATGACGAATCGGGGACTCCGAGTGCTCCTCACACAGAGTGGTTCGAATCTAACTTGATCAAACTTTGTGATGTAGCATGAATAGAGTTTGAGACGAGAAAAGTATAGATAGCTAGAGAAGGTTCTTATGCATTCTTGTCCATCCACCTGGCAAAAGAAAAAGAAACCAAACAACCAAAACAACATGTGGATGTCCTCGAATGAGTAAATTATGCAACCAACATGCTCACACAATAAAATGGCAAATGAAATATGTTGCAAAGCATGTACAACCAATTCTAGCATCTATCAAGCAATTTGCGATGACTAGGTCATCTATATATGAGTATATTGACTTAGGAGTCAAATGAGAACATTTGATCATAGGTCATACTCATCGTTTAAGCACAAATGGGGTTACCATTTTTACATAAAGCATTGTTGTGTTCACACCATTAGAGTTGCTTTAGCTCAATTCTTAGAGTAAAGCTCCCCCTAGATGTGAGATCCCCCTTAAGAGGGATGAACTAACCTTGGGTTTTGTCGATGATGACTTCATGTAGGTGTTGAAGATGTGGATGCTCAATGTTGATGTAGATCATTTGGAGCAATCCTTTGGAGTGAGTTGCACTTTCAATACCTACATGGGTTAGTCCCACAAGGAACAAACAAGGATATCCAAAGACATAGAGTGATGCACACACAAGATCATGTCTATGAAAGCATTGGGTTACCTTGTCCCTTGTTTTACCAACAAGAGGGTTTGTGACTCCTTGAACTAGTGCAAGATGTGGAAGTTGATTGCACTTGTTCTTGCCAAAATGATGAGAGTGAAGTATGTTGGCGGAGTCACCCTCAAGAACTCTCTAGTTCTTCTTCTTCGGGATCCACATCATCTTGATGGGAATACTTGGAGTTGTAGTCGTACTTGATGAAGTAGAACTTAATGTAGTCTTGGGAACCCACTTGACCAAGGCCTTGGGTGCTTCTTCAAATCATCAATTTCCTCTTGAAGCTTATCCTTGCCTTTTTGCTTGTGGTCTTGTGGTGGAAGATCATCTTGAGCTTGTTTCCCTTTGAAGGAAGTAGGATCATACTTCTCTTGTTGAGGAACAAACTTCGTGTTGGGGTATTGATCTTCTTCCCACTCAACTTCGTTGGCATTGAACTTTCGTTCAAAACCAACACCTTGGTTCTTCCGGTGCCTTCCTTGCTTGAATACAATTTCCTCGAATTGCTTACTCCCAGCAAGGCTCTTGTAAACACCTTTCTCTATAATTCCCTTCAATAAGCTATTTTCTTGCTCAAGTGTAACTTGGATAAGAGAATCATTAGTGGAATCAAGAGAACTACTAGAAGCAACAACATTAGATTTAGCATGATTATTGTTACTACTAGAGGAAGAATCTTTCTTGTTCTTGTTACTAGACTTCACTTGAGGCATGTAAGTGGATAAGAGTAAACGCTTGGCAATGTAAGAAGAACTTTTCTTGCGAAGATCATCATTGATTGCCTTTAATAACTCATGCTCTTGCTCAAGGTTGAGCTTTTCAAAACGTAATTTTTCATGAGTCCTTAAAAGTTCTTGATGATCTACTAAGATAGTTTCATGAGCTAACTTAAGAGTGTTTAGTTCTTTAGTTAGAAACTCAATCTTCTCCTTATCATTCGTTTTATCTTGATTAGCATGATTGATTGATGTTTCATCATAGTATTCATCACTAGAGTTGTCAACAAGTAAATCATCATCACCTAACAAGTCATCTTCATCACTATTTAAATCAACATACTTGGGGTGTGATACCTTTGGGCCTTTAGCCATGAAGCATCTTCCAAGTCCTTCATTTGGTGAATCAAATATGTCATAGGAGTTGGTTGACACAAGTGCTAGACTGGCAACACCTTCATCTTGAGTATATTCGGAGTCGGAGTGATAGCTTCTCCCGGAGTGATTGTCGGAGTCGGAGCCGGATACCCATTCACCAACATGAGCTTGATGTCTTCATTTTGTGTAGCTCCTTGATGAATTGTCCTTCCTTTCTGAATCTTTGCTTCTCCGGGATGTTCTTCGTTCATAATGATCATCTCTACTCCTTCTCTCTCTTGATGGTGATTATTCTCTTCTAGTTCTTATTTTTGGAGAATCTTCTCTTCTTTTGTAGGGTGCCGTGCACTCATTGGAATAGTGTCCGGGTCTTCCACAATTGTAGCAATTTTGCTCTCGACTAGAAGATCTTTTGTCATTGTAGGACCTTGACTTGCAACTTCTCTCTTTACTTCTACTCTTGCAGAACTTGTTGAAGTTCTTCACCATTAGGCTCAATTCTTCATTGAAGGTTTGTTTCTCACTTGATGATGTGGGAGCTTCACATGAGGCTTTGTAAGCACCACTTGACTTGTTATGGAGCTCCTCCTTATCCTTGAGTGACATATCATGAGCAACAATTCTTCCAGTGACTTCCGTTGGCTTGAGATCTTTGTAATTGGGCATCATTTGAATCAATGTACATATGGTATCATATTTTCCATCCAAAGCTCTTAGGATCTTCTTGATGATGAATTTGTCGGTCATCTCTTCACTTCCTAAGCCGGCGATCTCATTTGTGATAAGAGCAAGCCTAGAGTACATTTCAGCGACACCTTCACCATCCTTCATTTTGAACTTGTCAAGCTGACTTTGAAGCACATCCAACTTGGATTCCTTGACGGAGTCGGTACCTTCGTGCATATCAATCAAAGTATCCCAAATGTCCTTTGCATTCTCAAGACGGCTGATTTTGTTGAATTCTTCGGGGCACAATCCGTTGAAGAGGATATCACAAGCTTGAGCATTGTATTGCAGCATCTTCAACTCTTCCGCGGTAGCTTCTCGGTTCTGTTCTCTCCCATTAAAGAATTCACCTTGCAAGCCAATACACACAATAGCCCATACGGTGGGGTTATGTCCAAGAATATGCATTTTCATCTTATGCTTCCAACTAGCAAAATTAGTACCATCAAAGTAAGGACCTCTATGGTGGTAATTTCCCTCGCTAGACGCCATACTCTCCTAGGTTGTGAAACCAAGGCTATGACTTCCAAAAGCAATTAAAATCAAGTCAAATGGAGACCAAAGCTCTGATGCCACTTGTAGGATCGAAAGAATGTCTAGAGGGGGGTGATTAGACTACTTGACCAAATAAAAACTTATCCTTTTCCCAAATTTAGTTCTTGGCAGATTTTAGCTTGTTTGGACAAGTCAAGAAATCTTAACACAATTCAAGCAAGCATGCAAAGAGTATATGAGCAGCGGAAAGTAAAGCATGCAACTTGCAAGAATGTAAAGGGAAGGGTTTGGAGGATTCAAACGCAATAGGAGACACAGATGTTTTTGTCGTGGTTCCGATAGGTGGTGCTATCGTACATCCACGTTGATGGAGACTTCAACCCACGAATGGTAACGGTTGCGCGAGTCCATGGAGGGCTCCACCCACGAAGGGTCCACGAAGAAGCAACCTTGTCTATCCCACCATGGTCGTCGCCCACGAAGGACTTGCCTCACTAGCGGTAGATCTTCATGAAGCAGGCGATCTCCTTGCCCTACCAAACTCCTTGGTTCAACTCCACAATCTTGTCGGAGGCTCCCAAGTGACACCTAGCCAATCTAGGAGACACCACTCTCCAAGAAGTAACAAATGGTGTGTTCATGATGAACTCCTTGCTCTTGTGCTTCAAATGATAGTCACCCCAACACTCAACTCTCTCTCATAGGATATGAATTTGGTGGAAAGAGGATTTGAGTGGAAAGCAACTTGGGAAGGCTAGAGATCAAGATTCATATGGTAGGAATGGAATATCTTGGACTCAACACAAGTGTAGGTAGTTCTCTCTCAGAAAAAGTAAGTTGGAAGTGTAGTTTCTTTTCTGATGGCTCTCTCCACGAATGAAGAGGTGGTGGAGGGGTATATATACCCTCCACACAAAATTTAACCGTTACACACAACTTGCCAATCTCGGTGGGACCGAATAGTTAAACTCGGTCGGACCAATTCAGCAAAGCTAGTGACCGTTAGGGTTTTCGGTGGGACCGACATGCAACTCGGTAGGACCGATATGATTAGGGTTAGGGCATAACGTAATCTTGGTGAGACCGATTTTGGTAATAAGCTAACCAGAGAGTTGGTCAGGTAAACTCGGTGGGACCGATCGCTCTTTTCGGTGAGACCGAAACGTTACGAAGGGAAAATAGAGAGTTTACATTGCAATCTCGATGGGACCAAAACGTTACGAAGGGAAACAGAGAGATTAGAATCCCATCTCGGTGAGACCGAGATCCCTATCGGTGAGACCGATTTGCCTAGGGTTTGTGGCAGTGGCTATGACAACTGAACTCGGTGGCGCCGGATAGAAAGAATCGGTGGGGCCGAGTTTGACTTTTGGTTTAGGTCATATGTGGATGTGAGAAAGTAGTTGAGGGTTTTGGAGCATATTACTAAGCATTTTGAGCAAGGGCCTCATTAAGCAACACCTCATCCCTCCTTGATAGTATTGGCTTTTCCTATAGACTCAATGTGATCTTGGATCACTAAAATAGAAAATGTAGAGTGATGTCTACTACACAACCTTCTTCTTGTAGACGTTGTTGGGTCTCCAAGTGCAGAGGTTTGTAGGACAGTAGCAAATTTCCCTCAAGTGGATGACCTAAGGTTTATCAATCCGTAGGAGGCGTAGGATGAAGATGGTCTCTCTCAAGCAACCCTGCAACCAAATAACAGAGAGTCTCTTGTGTCCCCAACACACCCAATACAATGGTAAATTGTATAGGTGCACTAGTTGGGCGAAGAGATGGTGATACAAGTGCAATATGGATAGAAGATAAAGGTATTTGTAATCTGAAATAATAAAAACAGCAAGGTAACTAATGGTAAAAGTGAGCGTAAACGGTATTGCAATGATAGTAAACAAGGCCTAGGGTTCATACTTTCGCTAGTGCAAGTTCCCTCAATAATAATATCATAATTGGATCACATAACTATCCCTCAACATGCAACAAAGAGTCACTCCAAAGTCACTAACAGCAGAGAACGAACGAAGAGATTATGGAAGGGTACGAAACCACCTCAAAGTTATTCTTTCCAATCAACTCGTTGGGCTATTCCTATAAGTGTCACAAACAGCCCTAGAGTTCATACTAGAATAACACCTTAAGACACAAATCAACCAAAACCCTAATTTCACCTAGATACCCCAATGTCACCTCAAGTATCCGTGGGTATGATTATACGATATGCATCACACAATCTCAGATTCAGCTATTCAACCAACACATAGGACCTCAAAGAGTGCCCCAAAGTTTCTACCGGAGAATCACGACGAAAACGTGTGCCAACCCCTATGCATAGGTTCATGGGCGGAACCCGCAAGTTGGTCACCAAAACATACATCAAGTGAATCACGTCATATCCCATTGTCACCACAGATATCCACGGCAAGACATACGTCAAGTGTTCTGAAATCTTTAAAGACTCAATCCGATAAGATTACTTCAAAGGGGAAACTCAATTTATTACAAGAGAGAAGAGGGGGAGGAGAAACATAAGATCCAACTATAATAGCAAAGCTCGCGATACATCAAGATCGTGCCAAATCAAGAACACGAGAGAGAGAGAGAGAGATCAAACACATAGCTACTGGTACATACCCTCAGCCCCGAGGGAGAAATACTCCCTCCTCATCATGGAGAGCACCGGGATGATGAAGATGGCCACCGGAGAAGGATTGCCCCCTCCGGTAGGGTGCCGGAACGGGTCTAGATTGGTTTTTGGTGGCTACGGAGGCTTCTGGCGGCGGAACTCCCGGTCTAATCTCTGTTCTGGAAGTTTTAGGATACGTGGGTATATATGGGTGAAAGGAGTACGTCGGTGGACCGAAGGGGGGGCCACGAGGCAGGGGGGCGCGCCCCAGGGGGGTGGGCGCGCCCCCTACCCTCGTGAGCTCCTCCTTCATCTTCTGACGTAGGGTCCAAGTCTATCCGGTAGGTTTCCTTACAAAAATAACTTCTCCAGTTGATTTCGTTCCGTTTCGACTCCGTTTGATATTCCTTTTCTTCGAAACACTGAAATAGGCATAAAACAGCAAATCTGGGCTGGGCCTCCGGTTAATAGGTTAGTCCCAAAAATAATATAAAAGTGGAAAATAAAGCCTAATATTGCCCAAAATAGTAGATAATATAGCATGGAGCAATCAAAAATTATAGATACGTTGGAGACGTATCAAGCATCCCCAAGCTTAATTCCTGCTCGTCCTCGAGTAGGTAAATGATAAAAAGATAATTTTTGATGTGGAATGCTAGTTGGCATAATTTCAATGTAATTCTTCTTACTTGTGATATGAATATTCAGATCCTAAAGATTCAAGACAAAAGTTCATATTGACATAAAAATGATAATACTTCAAGCATACTAACTAAGCAATCATGTCTTCTCAAAATAACATGGCCAAAGAAAGTTATCCCTACAAAATCATATAGTCTGGCTATGCTCCATCTTCACCCCACAAAATATTTAAATCATGCACAACCCCGATGACAAGCCAAGCAATTGTTTCATACTTTTGATGTTCTCAAACTTTTTCAATCTTCACGCAATACATGAGCGTGAGCCATGGACATAGCACTATAGGTGGAATAGAATGGTGGTTGTGGAGAAGACAAAAAGGGAGAAGATAGTCTCACATCAACTAGGCGTATCAACGGGCTATGGAGATGCCCATCAATAGATATCAATGTGACTGAGTAGGGATTGTCATGCAACGGATGCACTAGAGCTATAAGTATATGAAAGCTCAACAAAAGAAACTAAGTGGGTGTGCATCCAACTCGCTTGCTCACGAAGACCTAGGGAATTTTGAGGAAGCCCATCATTGGAATATACAAGCCAAGTTCTATAATGAAAGATTCCCACTAGTATACGAAAGTGACAAATAGGAGACTCTCTATCATGAAGATCATGGTGCTACTTTGAAGCACAAGTGTGGTAAAAGGATAGTAGCATTGCCCCTTCTCTCTTTTTCTCTCATTTTTTTAATTTTTTTATTTGGGCCTTTTCTCTTTTTTATGGCCTCTTTTCTTTCTTTTTTTTATTTGGGCTTCTTTGGCCTCTTTTATTTATTTTTCATCCGGAGTCTCATCCCGACTTGTGGGGGAATCATAGTCTCCATCATCCTTTCCTCACTGGGACAATGCTCTAATAATGATGATCATCACACTTCTATCTATTTACAACTCAATGATTACAACTCGATACTTAGAACAAAATATGACTCTATATGAATGCCTCCGGCGGTGTACCGGGATGTGCAATGATGCATGAGTGACATGTATGAAAGAATTATGAACGGTGGCTTTGCCACAAATACAATGTCAACTACATGATCATGCAAGCAATATGACAATGATGGAGTGTGTCATAATAACGGAACGGTGGAAAGTTGCATGGCAATATATCTCGGAATGGCTATGGAAATGCCATGATAGGTAGGTATGGTGGCTGTTTTGAGGAAGGTATATGGTGGGTGTATGATACCGGCAAAAGGTGCGCGGTATTAGAGAGGCTAGAAAAGGTGGAAGGGTGAGAGTGCATATAATCAATGGACTCAACATTAGTCATAAAGAACTCACATACTTATTGCAAAAATCTATTAGTTATCGAAACAAAGTACTATGCGCATGCTCCTAGGGGGATAGATTGGTAGGAAAAGACCATCGCTCGTCCCCGACCGCCACTCATAAGGAGGACAATCAATAAATAAATCATGCTCCGACGTCATCACATAACGGTTCACCATACGTGCATGCTACGGGAATCACAAACTTCAACACAAGTATTTCTCAAATTCACAACTACTCAACTATCATGACTCTAATATCACCATCTCCATATCTCAAAACAATTATCAAGTATCAAACTTCTCATAGTATTCAACACACTCATAAGATAATTTTATTATTCTTGAATACCTAGCATATTAGGATTTTAATAAAATTACCATGCTATTTAAGACTGTCAAAATAATCTAAGTTAAGCATGAGAGTTCATCTATTTCTATAAAATAAAACCACCACCGTGCTCTAAAAAGGTATAAGTGAAGCACTAGAGCATCGACAAACTACTCCGAAAGATATAAGTGAAGATCAATGAGTAGTTGAATAATTATGCAACTATGTGAAGACTCTCTAACATTTAATAATTTCAGATCTTGGTATTCTATTCAAACAGCAAGCAAAGCAAAATAAAATGACATTCTAAGAATGGCAAACATCATGTGAAGAAGCAAAAACTTAGGATCAACCGAAACTAACCGATAATTGTTGAAGAAGAAAGGTGGGATGCCAACCGGGGCATCCCCAAGCTTAGATGCTTGAGACTTCTTGAAATATTATCTTGGGGTGCCTTGGGCATCCCCAAGCTTGAGATTTTGTGTCTCCTTAATTCCTCTCATATCACGGTCTCCCTAAATCTCAAAAGCTTCATCCACACAAAACTCAACAAGGACTCGTGAGATAAGTTAGTATAAACCATTGCCAAAACATTATCATACTCTACTGTAGCAAATCACTAAAATTATTATTCAACATTGCATACTAAATGCCTCTGCATATTTAATAGTCCTATCCTCAAATAGAATCATTAAAGAAGCAAACATACAAACATAACAGCAATCTGCCTAAACAGGATAGTCTGTAAAGAATGCTGCAACATCCATACTTCCCTAGCTCCAAAAATTATGAAAGAAAATTCCCACTGTAGTAAATTTATCAGAGCTTAATATTCAAAAGGTTTCAACATTTTATCACATTCTGACTTTTATAGGGAATTATTGCAACAGCAGTAAACTTTCTGTTTTCAAACAGCAACATGTATACTTGTAACATAGGCATAGTAAAGGCTATCAATGCCACTTTTATTGAAATAAAAGATGCAAAACATTGTTCTAAATAACAGCAAGAAAATCCTAAAAAAATAAATTGACGCTCCAAGCAAAACACATATCATGTGGTGAATAAAAATATAGCTCCAAGTAAGTTACCGATGAACGAAGGCGAAAGAGGGGATGCCTTCCGGGGCATCCCAAGCTTAGGCTCTTGGTTGTCCTTGAATATTACCTTGGGGTGCCTTTGGCATCCCCAAGCTTAGGCTCTTGCCACTCCTTATTCCATAGTCCATCGAATCCTTACCCAAAACTTGAAAACTTCACAACACAAAACTTAACAGAAAACTCGTAAGCTCGGTTAGTATAAGAAAGTAAATCACCACTTCAAGTTACTGTAATGAACTCATTCTTTATTTATATTGGTGTTAAACCTACTGTATTCCAACTTATCTATGGTTTATAAACTATTTTACTAGCCATAGATTCATCAAAATAAGTAAACAACACAAGAAAAACAGAATCTATCAAAAAAAGAACAGTTTGTAGTAATCTGGATCAAACGTATACTTCTGGAACTCATAAAATTCTCAAATAAATTGCTGGACCTGATTAATGTATCTATTAATCATCTGCAAAAAGAATTAAATAAATAGCACTCTCCAAATAAAAATGGCAGCAATTCTCGTGAGCGCTAAAGTTTCTGTTTTTTACAGCATGATCAACAAGACTTTCCCAAAGTCTTCCCAAAGGTTCTACTTGGCACAAACACTAATTAAAAGCATAAAACCACATCTAAACAGAGGATAGATGAATTATTTATTACTAATCAGGAGCAAAAAGCAAGGAACAAATATAAAATTGGGTTGCCTCCCAACAAGCGCTATCGTTTAACGCCCCTAGCTAGGCACGATGATTTCAATGATGCTCACGTAAAGGGTAAGAATTGAAATATAAAGAGAGCATCATGAAGAATATGACTAGCACATTTAAGCCTAACCCACTTCCTATGCATAGGGATTTTTTTAGAAAACAACTTATGGGAACAATAATCAACTAGCATAGGAAGGCAAAACAAGCATAACTTCAAAACTTTAAGCACGTAGAGAGGAAACTTGATATTATTGCAATTCCTACAAGCATATGTTCCTCCCTCATGATAATTTTCAGTAGCATCAGGAATGAATTCAACAATATAACCAGCATCTAAAGCATTCTTTTCATGATCTACAAGCATAGAAATTTTATTACTCTCCACACAAGCAAAATTCTTCTCATAAATAATAGTGGGAGCAAACTCAACAAAATAATTATCATGTGAGGCATAATCCAATTGAAAACTAAAATCATGATGACAAGTTTCATGGATATTCAAAGAATTCGTACTAACAACATTGCAATCATGCTCATCATTCAAATATTTAGTGCCAAACATTTTATAGATTTATTCTTCTAGCACTTGAGCACAATTATCCTTTCCATCATACTCACGAAAGATATTAAAAAGGTGAAGCGTATGAGACAAACTCAATTCTATTTTTTTACAGTTTTCTTTTATAAACTAAACTAGTGATAAAACAAGAAATTAAAAGACTCGATTGCAAGATCTAAAGATATACTTTCAAGCACTCACCTCCCTGGCAACGGCGGCAGAAAAGAGCTTGATGTCTACTACACAACCTTCTTCTTGTAGACGTTGTTGGGCCTCCAAGTGCAGAGGTTTGTAGGACAGTAGCAAATTTCCCTCAAGTGGATGACCTAAGGTTTATCAATCCGTAGGAGGCGTAGGATGAAGATGGTCTCTCTCAAGGAACCCTGCGACCAAATAACAAAGAGCCTCTTGTGTCCCCAACACACCCAATACAATGGTAAATTGTATAGGTGCACTAGTTCGGCGAAGAGATGGTGATACAAGTGCAATATGGATAGAAGATAAAGGTATTTGTAATCTGAAATAATAAAAACAGCAAGGTAACTAATGGTAAAAGTGAGCGTAAACGGTATTGCAATGATAGTAAACAAGGCCTAGGGTTCATACTTTCGCTAGTGCAAGTTCCCTCAACAATAATATCATAATTGGATCACATAACTATCCCTCAACATGCAACAAAGAGTCACTCCAAAGTCACTAATAGCGGAGAACGAACGAAGAGATTATGGTAGGGTACGAAACCACCTCAAAGTTATTCTTTCCAATCAATCCGTTGGGCTATTCCTATAAGTGTCACAAACAGCCCTAGAGTTCGTACTAGAATAAAACCTTAAGACACAAATCAACCAAAACCCTAATGTCACCTAGATACTCCAATGTCACCTCAAGTATCCGTGGGTATGATTATACGGTATGCATCACACAATCTCAGATTCATCTATTCAACCAACACATAGGACCTCAAAGAGTGCCCCAAAGATTCTACCGGAGAATCACGACAAAAACGTGTGCCAAACCCTATGCATAGGTTCATGGGCGGAACCCGCAAGTTGGTCACCAAAACATACATCAAGTGAATCACGTGATTTCCCATTGTCACCACAGATATCCACGGCAAGACATACATCAAGTGTTCTGAAATCTTTAAAGACTCAATCCGATAAGATTACTTCAAAGGGGAAACTCAATTTATTACAAGAGAGAAGAGGGGGAGGAGAAACATAAGATCCAACTATAATAGCAAAGCTCGCGATACATCAAGATCGTGCCAAATCAAGAACACGAGAGAGAGAGAGAGAGATCAAACACATATCTACTGGTACATACCCTCAGCCCCGAGGGAGAACTACTCCCTCCTCGTGATGGAGAGCACCGGGATGATGAAGATGGCCACCGGAGAATGATTGCCCCCTCCGGTAGGGTGCCAGAACGGATCTAGATTGGTTTTTGGTGGCTACGAAGGCTTCTGGCGGCGGAACTCCCGATCTAATCTCTGTTCTGGAAGTTTTAGGATACGTGGGTATATATGGGTGAAAGGAGTACGTCGGTGGACCGAAGGGGGGGCCACGAGGCAGGGGGGCGCGCCCCAGGGGGTGGGCGCGCCCCTACCCTCGTGAGCTCCTCCTTCATCTTCTGATGTAGGGTCCAAGTCTATCCGATAGGTTTCCTTCGAAAAATAACTTCTCCAGTTGATTTCATTCCGTTTCGACTCCGTTTGATATTCCTTTTCTTCGAAACACTGAAATAGGCATAAAACAGCAAATCTGGGCCGGGCCTCCGGTTAATAGGTTAGTCCCAAAAATAATATAAAAGTGGGAAATAAAGCCCAATATTGCCCAAAACAGTAGATAATATAGCATGGAGCAATCAAAAATTATAGATACATTGGAGACGTATCATAGAGTCTTGAGCTTTGAGCTTGAGCCAATCCTTTGTTCTTAGCATTTTGAGGGGTACACTTTTCTCATCCATGCCATGCCAATCATTGAGCTTTCCTGAGATATTAATCTTGAAATAGCATTAGCTCAATGAGCTATATGTTGTTATGAATTACCAAAACCACCTAGGGATAGTTGCACTTTCACATGTCCGGCGCTTCGGTCGCCTTTGCGTGGAGTTCGAAGAGCTCCGCAAGAGGAAAGGGTCCCCAAACCACAGTAGCGGCACCTTCGGCCGTTAAAATGGAGAAAGTACATCGCCGTTGACGTGTAAGTACCTTATCTTGGTGATTCTCCGCGTGCTGCTTCCCTTCCTGATGATGTCTCTTCAGGATCCCTTCCACTAGGGCCGCGGAATCCCCGGAGAAGCAACCTCCTCTCGCCTCGTTTCTCCCGCTAGACTTGAGCGTTGCAAGCCCGCGCGCTGCTCACGGCGTGGAGTCAACCGGGGAAGCCAGCCCGTCGACAAGGCGTCTTAAGCTCGCGCCCTCGCCGTCTCTCCTTCGTGGCCTTGCTTGGAACACAGCAAGCGTGCCAAGGGCTCCTCCCCTGGTCGTGGACGGCGGCTGGGTGGCTTCGGCCTTGGGCTCCTCTTCAAGCAATGGGCCTCCACTCGTTTGGGCACCTTGCGAGGCCTGGCCTGCAACTGGGTGGCCGTGGCGTGGCTTGAGGCTCTTGCGGCTGCCCGCACTTGTCACGGAGTAAGGGCAGACGGCGGGTGACTGCGTCGCCCATGCCCCGCAGTGTTTGGTGGTGCGCGTGCTGCCTGGGGTGCTGGGTTGAGGTCTTCTTAAGCGGGCGGCGCCGCCCGGGCTGGCCAGGCTGCCCAGCGGTCGGCGTTGGTCCTTGAGTCGCTGGACATCGGAGCCTCGGAGTGTCGGGGGACCAACGAGCGGATCAACTGGCGGAAGAAGAGCTCCGGCGCACCCCTACGTGGCGCGCCAAATGTCGGATCTCAGGTTCTGGCAAAACCCTTAAGGTTTGAACACTGGGGTGCGCGAGAAGATCTCCCCCTGCCAAATTATGCCCTCAACCTCGCCACAATCTCTAAGCTTAGCTCGACTGTCGGTGTAAAAACCGGCGGATCTCGGGTAGGGGGGCCCGAACTATGTGTCTAAGGCAGATGGTAACAGGAGGCGGGGGACACGATGTTTACCCAGGTTCAGGCCCTCTTGATGGAGGTAATACCCTACGTCCTGCTTGATTGATCTTGATGATATGAGTATTACAAGAGTTGATCTACCATGAGATCGTAGAGGCTAAACCCTAGAAGCTAGCCTATGGTATGATTGTTGTTGTCCTACGGACTGAACCCTCCGGTTTATATAGACACCGGAGGGGGCTAGGGTTACACAGAGTTGGTTACAAGGGAGGAGATCTACATATCCGTATTGCCAAGCTTGCCTTCCACGCCAACGAGAGTCCCATCCGGACACGGGACAAAGTCTTCAATCTTGTATCTTCATAGTCCAACAGTCCGACCAAAGGGTATAGTCTGGCTGTCCGGAGACCCCCTAATCCAGGACTCCCTCAATAGCCCCTGAACCAGGCTTCAATGATGATGAGTCCGGCGCGCAGATTGTCTTCGGCA
Organism: Triticum urartu; assembly: GCF_003073215.2. NCBI lineage: Eukaryota > Viridiplantae > Streptophyta > Magnoliopsida > Poales > Poaceae > Triticum > Triticum urartu. The sequence continues at coordinate 421,970,939 of NC_053025.1, forward strand.
TTGCAAGGCGGGTTCCTCTCCAAATTCTGAATATCTGCTGAGTAGTGTCCGGCTCCCCATAAATGTTGCACTTCTTGGTTTCCGTGCCCAATAAGGGCTATCTTCCACGTGTCGAGCGAATGCGAGGAGCCAGGGCATTTTTACATTCGCCACCCTAGCCATGTAAGTAAACTGTCTATTAAAGAGACAGGGATTCTTAGATCCAGACCACACCATCCTCCCACGGCGAGTATCCATCGGAGCGCGCTCGAAAAAATCCATTCCAACATGGCCGGCCATCGCAGCTCCTCCTCCCGCTCCCGTAGCCCTAAGCCCGGTGATTGGGAGAAGTGCTCCATCCCGCACAGCCAATTAGTAGAGTTACAGACCCAGGGATTTCTCCCTCCAGCGTATATGGTCCCCGTTCGAGCCAGGCTCGCCACCTACAATGGCGGGGAGCAAGCGGAGAGCTTCCCCAATCCCTCCAAGGGGGAGCGGGTATGCCTTATCCCTTATTTACTAAGGGGACTTGGATTTCCAATCCATCTGTTCCTCCGCAGGCTCCTGGAGTTTTATGGCCTCCAGTTGCATAATTTCACCCCTGCTTCCATATTACACATCGCTGGTTAGGTTGCCCTTTGTGAGCTGTTTCTGGGCTGCGAAGCTCATTTCGAGCTGTGGAAGAGGCTATTCTGCCTTGTGCCCTGCACACAGGAGGGGTCAATATATCAAGTGGGCAGAGCCGAAATATGGCGCATCACCGGGACCGAATACATGTCCGATACCCCGAAGAAGACGTCTGAAGACTGGCCTTCGGAGTGGTTTTACATGGAGGACGTCCCCCTTCCAAATCCTATTCGGATGGGTCTTCCCGAGTTCGACAATGCCCCTTTGAAGAAACGCCGAAGCTGGCACCCACGGAGCCCTCAGGAGGAAGATAACAGAGAAGTCCTTTACCTGATGGGCCGGATAAAAGTGTTGGCCCAATCAGGACTGACAATAATCGAAGTTATGTCCATATGCATAATGCGGGGGGTGCAGCCACTTCAATATCGAGGGCACCCCATGTGGCGTTTTAACGGGGAAGATGATGCCACCCACTGCGGGCGTAAGGGACCAGACTCAGTTGCTGCTCTAGCAAAAAAATTGTCTGATCTGTTCAAGGGAGAGGAAGAGGAGTTCATCCGTATTAAGCCACGGGATGGATTCTCCATGTACAACCCTCCAAGCTGGGTGAGCTGTCACTTTTTACTCCCAACCTTCCCGCATTCTTCGTCATAAATACTCACCTTGCCGTTTCATGGCAGGAACTGCGAAAGGCTGTAGGGGAGGTGAGGGAGTCCTGGATTAGGGGGTGTCCGGATGGCCGGACTATACCTTCAGCCGGACTCCTGGACTATGAAGATACAAGATTGAAGACTTCGTCCCGTGTCCGGAAGGGACTTTCCTTGGCGTGGAAGGCAAGCTTGGCGATACGGATATGCAGATATCCTACCATTGTAACCGACTTTGTGTAACCCTAACCCTCTCCGGTGTCTATATAAACCGGAGGGTTTTAGTCCGTAGGAAAACATACACAACAACAATCATACCATAGGCTAGCTTCTAGGGTTTAGCCTCTTCGATCTCGTGGTAGATCTACTCTTGTACTACCCATATCATCAATATTAATCAAGCAGGACGTAGGGTTTTACCTCCATCGAGAGGGCCCGAACCTGGGTAAAACTTCGTGTCCCTTGCCTCCTGTTACCATCCGGCCTAGACGCACAGTTCGGGACCCCCTACCCGAGATCCACCGGTTTTGACACCGACATTGGTGCTTTCATTGAGAGTTCCTCTGTGTCGTCGTCGTCAGGCTCGATGGCTCCTACTATCATCAATAGCGATGCAGTCCAGGGTGAGACCTTCCTCCCCGGACAGATCTTCGTCTTCGGCAGCTTCGCACTGCGGGCCAATTCACTTGGCCATCTAGAGCAGATCGAAAGCTATGCCCCTGGCCGTCAGGTCAGATTTGGAAGCTTAAACTACACGGCTGACATCCGCGGGGACTTGATCTTCGACGGATTCGAGCCACTGCCGAGCGTGTCGCACTGTCACGACGAGCATGATCTAGCTCTGCCGCCGAACAGTGCCCTGGAGGCCGCATCCGCATCGGCTTCGACCCTTAATTCGGAGCCAACTGCGCCGATCGAGGATGGGTGGTTAGACGCCGCCTCGGAGGCTGCGATCCCAACAGCGATCGAGCCGAACACCAGCCCCGCACTTTGCGAGACTCATGACTCCAAGGAGCCGGACTCCTCTCTGGACTCCGAACCCTCCGCGCCCCTGCCGATCGAATCCGATTGGGCGCCGGTCATGGAGTTTACTGCCGCGGACATCTTTCAGCACTCGCCTTTCGGCGATATTCTGAAGACACTGAAGTCTCTCTCTTTATCAGGAGAGCCCTAGCCGGACTACAGTCAGCAAGGTTGGGATACGGATGATGAAGAAATTCAAAACCCACCCACCACCCACTTTGTAGCCACTGTCGACGATTTAACCGACATGCTCGACTTCGACTCCGAAGACATCGACGGTATGGACGCCGATGAAGGAGACGATGAAGAACCAGTGCCTATTAGGCCCTGGAAAGCCACCTCGTCATATGACATATACATGGTGGACACCCCAAAAGAAGGAGATGGCGATGGAACAGCGGAGGATGACCCCTCCAAGAAACAGCCTAAGCGCCGGCGTCAGCGGCGCCGCTCAAAATCCCGCCAAAACAAATACGGTGATTCCAGCACGGGAGATAATAATACTCCGGAAAGTGCCGAAGAAAACCCCCTCCAGCAAGATTTAGCACAGGAGGATGGAGAAACCAGCCCTCGTGAGAGAGCGGCGGACAGAGAGGTCGAGGACGATAATTATATGCCTCCCTCCGAAGACGAGGGCAAGCCTCGACGACGACGAATTCGTCGTGCCAGAGGATCCCGTCGAGCAAGAGCGTTTTCAACACAGGCTTATGGCCACGGCAAGAAGCCTCAAGAAAAAATAGCAACAGCTTAGAGCTGATCAAGATTTGCTAGTCGACAGATGGACTGAAGTCCTTGCGGACGAAGAGCATAAACTCGAACGCCCCTCCAAGAGCTACCCAAAGCACAGCTTGCTACCCCGATTAGAGGAGGAAGCACTTGATGCGGCCGACCGGCCACCTCGTGGCCGCGACAGAGAGGCCTCTCGGCCCTCCACTCAAGCCGCACCCCGTACCAAGGCACGGGAATATGCGCCGGACCTGCGAGATATGTTGGAGGACAAGGCAAGGCAAACAAGATCGATCTATGGATCGCATGGGCGCCCCACGACTCGAGACAGTAACCGTCACGCCGGACATAAATCTGGTAGGGCCGAACACAGTAGACAAAGCTCATTGGAGCTACGTCGTGATATAGCCCAGTACAGAGGCGCCGCACACCCGCTATGCTTCACAGACGAAGTAATGGATCATCAAATCCCCGAGGGTTTCAAACCCGTAAACATTGAATCATATGATGGCACAACAGATCCTGCGGTATGGATCGAGGATTATCTCCTTCATATCCACATGGCCCGTGGCGATGATTTCCACGCCATCAAATACCTCCCACTCAAGCTTAAAGGACCAGCTCGGCATTGGCTTAACAGCTTGCCAACAGGATCAATCAGTTGTTGGGAGGACCTGGAAGCCGCATTCCTCGACAATTTCCAGGGCACTTATGTGCGACCCCCAGACGCCGATGACCTAAGTCGCGTAATTCAGCAGCCAGATGAATCGGCCAGGCAATTCTGGACATGGTTCCTAACAAAGAAAAATCAAATAGTCGACTGTCCGAACGCCAAGGCCCTAGCAGCCTTCAAGACAATATCCGTGACGAGTGGCTTGCCCGGCACCTTGGACAGGAAAAGCCGAAGTCTATGGCAGCACTCACGACACTCATGACCCGCTTTTGCGCGGGAGAAGACAGCTGGCTTGTTCATAGCAACAATATGACCAAGAACCTTGGTAATTCGGATACCAGGGACAGTAGTGGCAGGTCACGTCGCAACAAGCAGAAGCGCCGAATTAACGGCGACAATGCTGAGGATACGGCAGTTAATGCCGGATTCAGAGGCTCTAAATCCAGTCAGCGTAAAAAGACATTCAAAAGGAATCCTAGGGGCCCATCCAGTTTGGACCGAATACTCGACCGCTTGTGCCAGATACATGGCACCCCCGAAAAGCCGGCCAATCACACCAACAGGGACTGTTGGGTGTTCAAGCAGGCAGGCAAGTTAAATGCCGAAAATGAAGACAAGGGGCTGCATAGCGACGACGACGAGGAGCCCCAGCCGCCGAACAACAGTGGACAGAAGGGTTTCCCCCCACAAGTGTGGACGGTGAACATGATATACGCAACCCACGTCCCCAAAAGGGAGCGGAAGCGCGCGTTAAGGGACGTATACGCGGTAGAGCCAGTCGCCCCAAAGTTCAACCCATGGTCCTCCTGCCCGATCACCTTTGATCGAAGGGACCATCCCACTAGCATCCGTCATGGCGGATTCGCCGCATTGGTTCTAGACCCGATTATTAACGGATTTCATCTCACTAGAGTCCTTATGGACGGCGGTAGTAGCCTGAACCTGCTTTACTAGGATACAGTGCGGAAAATGGGCATAGATCCCTCGAGGATTAAGCCCACCAAAGCGACCTTTAAAGGCGTAATACCAGGTGTAGAGGCCAACTGTATAGGCTCAGTCACACTTTATGTGGTCTTCGGATCTCCGGATAATTTCTGAAGCAAGGAGTTAATCTTCAACATAGTCCCATCCCGCAGTGGCTATCACGCACTGCTCGGGCGAACCGCATTCGCCAAGTTCAATGCGGTACCGCACTACGCATACCTTAAGCTCAAGATGCCAGGCCCTCGAGGAGTAATTACGGTCAATGGAAACACCGAACGCTCCCTCCGAACGGAGGAGCACATGGCGACCCTTGCAGCGGAAGTACAAAGCAGCCTCTCCAGGCAGTTCTCCAGTCCGGCCACTAAACGACCGGACACCGTCAAGCGCGCCCGGAGTAACCTACAACAAGACCACCTGGCACGATCCGAGCAGGCGTAGCAATGCGGCCCCAACCCCAGCCCTCGCAAAAATGCGACACCAGTACTTCGCGTACATAACTACGCTCTAGAAATACCATGGGTACAGGGGGAGGGGCACCATCACGGCACGCCCGAAACACGGCTTAAACCGCACCAGGGGCTGCCGATTTTTTAATTTTCTCTTACTTTCAGGTCTCCACTCTTCGGAAGGCCTGTTCAGCAGTTCAATTGCCGCACAAACGATGCAAGAACCAGGGAAGCAGACAAGCCACACCGCATTACGGAACTCCCAGGTGGCCTCTATCACGAGCAGTATACCTGTTTCGCATAATATTCCACAGCTTGCCCCTGGAACGGACACGTTAAATAGTCCAACCTTTTGCTTATCGCATTATTTGTATCGTTCTGCTTTGATCGTAGCCCTCTTTAATAAACAATGCATAGCTTTTGTCTATTTTTGCATTACTCTTTTTTAATATATGTTCCCTAACGACATGTTGCATCCGTACACTTGGGTACGACCAAAATACGCTAGGGGCTTTAGTACCCCTCAATATGGTGTGAGAAGTCCGAACACTTTAACAAGTGCGGCACCCCGAACTTATAGCATTATATGCATCGGCTCCGAATCATGTCTTCGGTCAATAGTTGGGTTTGCCCGGCTCCTATGTTTTGGTGCCTTACGTTCCGCTATATCGGCTAAGGTAGCACTAGGAGAACCACTGCGATTGTGCCCCAGTTGAGCTGGGTCGAGCACCTCAGTGGAGAAAACTAAAACTGACTGTCATGATGAAGCGAGAGCTGGTCGCTATTCGAGAGGTTTTTCGAGTCCCTAAAGACTTATGCCGCTTAGAGCGAGGAGCCGGCTCTGTCCGGCCAAGGCGTGGATAGCGCCCCGAACTCGGTCTTCCGAATACCAGGGGCTTCGCCGAAATTTAAAATTATAGAATTCTATGGCTAAGTGAGAGTGTTCACGCATTATAGTCTGATTGCCTTGTTCGTTGGGCTGAGCGCCTCCCTCGAAGGACCCAAACATGGGAAAAAGAGCGCTCAGGTTTATCCCCGAACACCCCAGCACTAGCGGCACGAGGGCAGAAGCCGACGACTTGCCATCTCTCAGAATTGATAAACAGCCACACAGAAGGTAATATTTTAAATTCCAACAGCATTGCTTAGCGCATATGAACAAGTTTTCAGCGCACGGGACAAAACGAGCAAGTTTCACTAAAAAATTACATCCCTAAAACATTCATCCGCTACAAGGCAAGCACCCTTCAGAACATCCTTATAATAATTCTCGGGCTTGCGATGCTCTTTCCCCAGCGGTGGCCCATCCTTCACAAGCTTCTCAGCATCCAGCTTGCCCCAGTGCACCTTAGCACGGGCAAGGGCCCTACGGGCACCTTCAATACAGACGGAGCGCTTGATGACTTCGAGCCTTGGACAGGCCTCCACCAGCTACCACACCAGCCCGAAATAGCTCCCAGGCAGAGCCCCTCTAGGCCACAGCCGAACTATGAGGCCCTTCATGGCCTGTTCGGCCGCCTTGTGGAGCTCGACCAGTTGCTTCAGCTGGTCGCTCAGGGGCACGGGGTGTCCGGCCTCAGCATACTGAGACCAGAACACCTTCTCTGTCGAGCTGCCCTCCTCGGCTCGATAGAATGCGGCGGCATCAGACACACTCCGGGGAAGATCTGCGAACGCTCCTGGAGAGCTCCGGATTCGGGTAAGTAACAAGTAACTCACGTTTATGTGTTTGCTTTGCATAAAGAATGCCTTACCCGCCGCTATCTTCTTCACCTCATCCAACTCTTGGAGGGTCTTCTGGGATTCGGCCTTGGCAGACTTGGCATTTTCAATAGCCACCGCGAGCTCGGACGCTCGCGTCTTTGAGTCAAGCTACAAACTCTCATGTTTTTCCATGAGAGCCTGGAGCTCTTGCCGTACCTTGCCAACCTTGGCCTCATACTTCTCCCGCTCGGTGCGCTCCGAGGCCGCCCTCTTCTCGGCCTCGACCAACGCTTGCTTAAGGGTCGCCACCTCAGACGTGGCCCCTACAATAGCCACGACAATCCTGTCATTTTTTGCAATTGCACCTTTTTATATATATTTAAACAAGGTATTTCTTACCTTCATTGTCCTCGAGTTGCTTCTTGGCACGCCCGAGCTCTTGCTCGGACCGCTCGAGGTTCTGCTTTAGCGTGTCCACTTCCACAGTCAGTGCGGCGGACACAAGCAGAGAAGCCTGCATACGCATATTGACTCCTTTTTGTTAGACTCCTGTGAATTTTATTTGATCCTCTATTCGGCTTTTCTTCCCGAGCGCCAAACAGAGCATCAGGGGCTACTGTCTATGTGGTAATATTATTTACACATTCTTTACTTACCTCAAAGCCTGTTAAAAGGCTAGTACAAGCTTCAATCAGTCCGCTCTTGGCGGACTGAACCTTCTGGACCACCGCACTCATAATGGTGCGGTGCTCCTCGTCGATGGAGGCGCCTTGGAGCGCCTCCAACAGATTGTCCAGCGCCTCCGGTTGGACGGGGATCACCGGCACGGTGGGCTTTCTCCTCTTGGAAGGAGGTCCCCCGCCGAACTCTGGAACCTTTGAAGGTTCCGGAGTGGTTTCCGGCCTAGAGCCGGACTTGGAGCCCTGGGGGGTTTCATCCCCTTTACTCCTGGAGTCCGGGAGGTCGCCTTGCGGTGCCTCCAGGACCACCTCCTCCCGGCTTGGAACCTGTTGGGATAACACTTCGGTGTCGTCTGTAGGGCGGGGGGAGGAAGCCGTCGGAAGCGAGTTCACATCCGACGAGTCCAGTGAGCCGCTCGACAACGCGTCGAGCCGGTCTTTGGGTGGGCTGGATAAACATATTCGACATAAGGGAAAGCTGTGCAATAAACGAATACTATGAATTACTCTGGTATCCGGATACTTACGATTTTGCCAGGGGCTTGGCCCTGGGCGGCCACTCCTCTCCGCCGTCATCGGCATCGGTGGAGTAATCCAGAGGAAGGGTTTTCCCCTTCTTGGACCCTCCGGCCTCCCCAGAGAGGGCGGCCTTCCTTTTCTTCTCTCCTCCCGCTGGAGGGGGAGAGGTCTCTTCTTCTTCCTCCTCATCTTCACGGGAGGAATGCGCCTCGGAACCGTCGGATGATGGATCCGACACCTCCTGGCGCCGGGCACTCTTTCGAGTCCCCGTGGCCTTTTTCGCGGCCTTCTTCTCCGGCACCACATAGGGTGCCGGAACCAGCAGCTTCACCAAGCGAGCGTCCACTGGGCCTTCGGGCAAAGGAGCCGGACAGTTGATCTGTCCGTACGTCTCCTGCCAATCTTGTCAAAGGTAAGGGAGCTTAGATCCCGCATGGAGTCAAACTATGAAAAACCGATACCCTGTAAAAGGAAAAAACAGCTTACCGCATGAGCATGACGCTGCGTACTGAATCCGCGATCCTCGGTAGCGGATGCGGGGGCCTCGGCGCCCTTGAAAAGCACCTTCCAAGCATCTTCGTACGTCGTGTCGAAGAGCCTGCTCAGAGTTCGGTGCCGCGCCGGGTCGAACTCCCACAGGTTGAAAGCCCGTTGTTGACATGGGAGGATCAGGCGGATGAGCATAACCTGGACTACGTTGACAAGTTTGAGCTTCTTGTCCACCAGGGTTTGGACGCATGTTTGGATTCTGGTCAGCTCTCCTTTTTTACCCCACGACAGGCCCATCTCCTTCCAGGAGGTGAGCCGCGTAGGGGGTCCGGATCGAAACTCGGGGGCTGCGACCCATTCGGGGTCGCGCGGCTCGGTGATGTAAAACCACCCCGATTGCCACCCCTTTAGGGTCTCCACAAAGGAGCCCTCGAGCCATAAGACGTTGGCCATCTTGCCCACCATGGCACCTCCGCACTCCGCCTAGTTGCCGCGCACCACCTTCGGCTTGACATTGAAAGTCTTGAACCATAGGCCGAAATGGGGTCGGATGCGGAGGAAAGCCTCGCACACGACGATAAACGCCGAGATGTTGAGGACAAAGTTCGGGGCCAGATTGTGGAAATCCAGGCCATAGTAGAACATGATCCCCAGACAAATGGGTGAAGAGGGAAGCCCGGTCCACGGAGGAAATGGGGGAGGAACACCACCCTCTCATGGGGCCTAGGGGTGGGGATGAGCTGCCCCTTTTCGGGAAGCCGGTACGCAATGTCGTTAGACAAGTATCCGGCCTTCCTCAGTTTTTTGATGTGTCCCTCCGTGACGAAGGAGACCATCCACTTGCCTCCCGCTCCAGACATGGCTGGAGAAGGTTGAGGTGGGGAGTGCGGACTTGGGTGCTGGAGCTCGAGTGCGCGAGAATGGATAAGCAAGGGAGGAAGAAGGCGTAGGTGAAAAGGTGGATCCTTATCCCCTTATATGGGTGGACGCAACTACGTGTCCCCACCAGCCTGGTAAAACTCGCTTATCTCAAGCGTCGTAATCAATGGCGCGGTTGGGTTACCCACGCCCGTATTGATGAGAATCCCGGAATAAGGGGACACGATCTCTGCTTTAACAAGACGTGCCAAGGAAACCGCCTCGCATGACGCGCTGAGGTGAGATAATGAAACGACTCGGATAAAGGCTTGGCCGTGGTGTGTCACACTACGGAATACGTCAGCAGATTAGATTTGTGTAAATATTATTCTCTCTATGGCAATATGTGGAAACTTATTTTGCAGAGCCGGACACTATCTTTGTGTTCAAAATCTTCTATGAAGTACTTGGAGGAGGAACCCGCCTTACAATGTCGAAGACAATCTACGCGCCGGACTCGTCTTCATTGAAGCCTGGTTCAGGGGCTACTGAGGGAGTCCTGGATTAGGGGGTGTCCGGATGGCCGGACTATACCTTCAGTCGGACTCCTGGACTATGAAGATACAAGATTGAAGACTTCATCCCGTGTCCGGAAGGGACTTTCCTTGGCGTGGAAGGCAAGTTTGGCGATACGGATATGCAGATCTCCTACCATTGTAACCGACTTTGTGTAACCCTAACCCTCTCCGGTGTCTATATAAACCAGAGGGTTTTAGTCCGTAGGACAACATACACAACAACAATCATACCATAGGCTAGCTTCTAGGGTTTAGCCTCTTCGATCTCGTGGTAGATCTACTCTTGTACTACCCATATCATCAATATTAATCAAGCAGGACGTAGGGTTTTACCTCCATCGAGAGGGCCCGAACCTGGGTAAAACTTCGTGTCCCTTGCCTCCTGTTACCATCCGGCCTAGACGCACAGTTCGGGACCCCCTACCCGAGATCCGCCGGTTTTGACACCGACAGGAGGTCAACGGCCCACCTCCACAACCGGAGGACCCTGACCGAGCCCTCGATCCCGGACTCAAAGAGGATCCGGACATATTTGTGGAGCTGATCGATAGGACATTCTATCAATTGAGCTGCGATGATGCCATGGTGGCCATCATAGCCGACTATCCTGGGCTACTCCCTCCATCGCATGTAAGAAAAATTGGAGCCCCAACTTCCGAGAAGGATCCCCTTTAATGCACTTCAGCTACCGTACACATATGGTGTTTTACAGGGAAGGCCCTCGGGACGCCATGCCGAACCCGCAGTGACTCGCCAACAAGGGACACCAAAGCCGGGTAGACCAAAAGGGAAGGCGGTCAGGACTGAGACGCCGGCGTACAGGTATGATACAGAACCTTGCTCCGTGGTTGTCGTCTTTCTTAAAGTATAATGACATCCATGTTTCCTAGTAGAAAAAACGCTCGTCGGACTATATCCAGAGAGGTTGCCGATCATGCCTCCACCAGTCGGGCTCCAGGGCCGGACATAGAGGTGGAAGCTAACACGGGGCGAACGCCAGATGTTCCTCCTACAGAGGATGCAGATAGACTATCTGCTACAAATTCCAAAGTGGAGAGCGCCATGAATCACAGGCGTCGCCGGGCCGTACTTCGTGACGCTTGTTTCTCCCAAGAGGTGTTCGATGCCTTCAACTCAGGAGACACGTACATCCGTGCTGCTCAAAATGGTCTTGCCAGAGCCACGGACCAGTATGTAAAGGATATACGGGTAAGAAAATCTGACGATTATATATATCAGTAGCCCCTGAGACTTGAAACAGTCGACACAACTGATTTAAGGATCATTATTTGTGCAGGTTCTTATAGAGAAGAATACCCAATTGTCTCAAGAGCTGGAAGAGTGCAAAGCCCAGCTACGGGCCGCGGTTGCCGCGTTGAAGGAGTCCGAGAAGGCCCCCTCTAGTAACACTTGTTTCCATTGCAAAGAATGATAGGTACCAGATAGTACGCGGCATGCATGCAAATCTAACAATAGATGTTGCAGATGACTCCGGAGTGAATCTGGAGGTCGTGCCGGAGAATGCACAACATGCTAATCTGGCAAGCGCGTGCTTACGCAGGTCAGGCAGGAGAAAAATAATCTCCAGAACGCCAATATCCGGCTGGGCGTGGAACTGAAAGATGTCCGAGCCCAACTTGCGGACTCCGTGAAGGAGAATAAGTGGCTTCGACACGGCATTTTCAGTAAGTGCTTGAATGAACTTTTGAAAGAGTTCGGCGAAGAAGCCGGCTAACAGAGTTATGTGTGCAGGTATGCTGACGGGTCATCCCGCGGAGGAGATGTCGGGTCTGCGGGTGATCTTCTACCAGAGCTCTCACAACTGCACGAACAAGTTCGGCAGGTGATGCAGGGTATTGACCAAGCCTTGTGGCCATCCGCCTCCCCGCCAGGAGGCATGGGGGAGCTTATAGAGAAGCTCAAGGGAGCGCGGTGGTGCTTCCGATTATGGAAGATATCAGCCTGCCGACAAGGTGCAAGGGAAGCCTGGGCCATGGTGAAGACGCGATATACCAAAGCTGACCCAAAGCACATGGCTGAGGTCGGACCCGTGGGGCCCGATGGGAAAGAGATCCCCGTCAGTTTGGTGTATGACCAAGTAGAATTAGCTGCAAAGTATTCCCAACAGGATCGTAGGCTAGACAGCCTGATGGATGGTATATAAGAAGAAGTTAGTCAGTCTTAGTGACTGTGTACTTCAAGTGACATATATAATGTCCCTAGCCGGATTGTAAATCATTTGTCATGGTAGACCTTTTCGCTTCGACCTCTGGACCCAATAGTCCGGAGTGTATCCGAATACCCGCTCGGTTATGTAAAAACCGGGGTATGCGTGGAAACCAGGCGTAGGGGTCATAAGTGCTTGAATAGACAAGTACCCAACTAGCTATGTTATATTACATGGATAGTAAGAAACATCTTCCAGGAAGAATAGTTCCGTTAAGGGTTCCTTTCCCTGGGTACACATGCCCTAATGTGCATGTACGAACTACGAAAAGGGACGCGGGCTATAAACATCTGGGGGCAAGTATCAAAATACATAAAAGTCATCTTTTGTTCACTGACCGAATATTCCCTTAAGAATGCTAGCTTTCGGCTTCACCCAGTCCGAGGTACACATCCGGCTGACCCGGCAGTAACAATCGCAGAGGTGCTCCCCTTATGCCCTAGCCGAATTAACGGGAACGTATGACATAAATACAAGAGCTAGGCAACCCAGCTTGGCCAAAACTTAAGTCATATCGATGCATATAATGGCGAAAAAAGGTACATGTGGAAGACTGACACATGTGTGGGGCATAAGGTCCAGAAAAATAGTTATATTAAGCTTCTGTATAAGAAGCCCCCAGGTATAATGAGCGCGGTTAGCGCGTCAAGATTGTGTAGTCAAGACACAAGTTAGCCTTTTAAGGCCTTGAGGAGAAGAAAAAGGAAGAGAGAAAGAGAGAAAAGACAGATAACGGATATGCAAAAGATTGACGGGGGTAAGGAGACGAACATAGAGTCCGGCACTAGGCGTAGAATCTTCGGAGTCTGGCTACGTTCCATGGGTTTGGCTCGAGTCGATTTTCCGATGTATCCCGCAGACGGTACGCTCCACCGATCAGAACTTGGTCAATAATGAAGGGACCTTCCCATTTGGGCTTGAGCTTGTTCTTTTTCTTCTCCGGCAGGCGTAGAACTAGTTCGCCAACGTTATAGGTTTTGGCCCGTACTTCTCTGCTTTGATACTTTCGAGCCTATTGCTGATAGAATGCGGAACGGGATTTTGCCACGTCGCGCTCCTCCTCTAGGGTGTCCAAACTGTCCTGCCGATCGAGCTCGGCCTCTCTTTCCTCATACATGCGCACTCGAGGTGAGTCATGAATTATGTCGCAAGGCAGAACCGCATCTGCGCCGTACACCATAAAGAACAGTGTGTATCCGGTAGTGCGATTCGACATGGTCCGCAGCCCCCATAGTACAGAGTCGAGCCCCTCTACCCAGTGCGTGTTTGATTCCTTTAAGGACCACACTAATCTAGGTTTGATGCCGCTCATGATAAGACCATTTGCTCGCTCGACTTGACCGTTAGTTTGCGGGTGATAGACAGAAGCATAATCGAGCTTGATGCCCATGTTGCTGCACCAAAGTTTTACCTCGTCGGCTGTAAAGTTCGTGCCATTGTCAGTGATGATGCCGTGGGGGATGCCATAACGGTGTACAACCCCAGATATGAAGTCTATCATCGGTCCGGATTCAGCCGTTTTAACGGGTTTGGCTTCTATCCATTTGGTGAGTTTATCCACCATGACCAGTAAGTATTTTTTCTTATGGGTTCCCCCTTTAAGGGGTCCAACCATATCAAGCCCCCAGACCGCAAAGGGCCAAGTAATGGGGATTGTTTGGAGAGCGGTAGGCGGCATATGGCTTTGGTTTGCAAAAAGCTGGCAACCGACGCAACGTTGGACCAGATACTGTGCATCTGCTCGGGCCGTCAGCCAATAGAAACCTGTGCGGAAGGCCTTGCTTACAAGGGCCCGGGCTACGGCGTGGTGGCCGCCGAGTCCAGCATGGATTTCTACCAAAAGCTTCCGCCGTTCCTCTTCGGAGATGCACCTTTGAAGGACTCCGGTAGTGCTTTTCTTATAAAACTCTCCCTCGTGGACCTTGTAGGCTTTAAATTGCCGCACTATGCAGCATGCCTCATTTTGGTCCTCGGGTAGTTCCTGCCAGGTTAGGTAGGCCAGGAATGGTTCTGACCACGGGGCGATGACGGCCATTATCATGTGGGCTGAAGGTGTTATTTCGATGGCAGAGCCTCCGATTGTGTCAGAGTGTTCGGTATCTGGTGTTGTGGTCGGGTCCGGAATATTGTTACTGGTGTCCCCTTCCCATTCCATGGATGGCTTAAACAGCCTTTCCAAGAAGATGTTAGGTAGGACAGGATTGCGCTTAGTGCCGATACGGGCGAGGATATTCGCCGCCTGATTGTTTTCTCGAGCCACATGGTGGAATTCAAGCCCCTTGAACCGAGCTGGCATTTTGAGGACAGCGTTGCGATATGCCGCCATTTTCGGAACCTTGGCATCGAAGTATCCATTTATTTGAGATATTGCGAGGTTCGAGTCCCCACGCACCTCCAGGCGTTGAATGCCCATGGAAACTGCCATCCGGAGACCGTGTAATAGGGCCTCGTATTTGGCTGCGTTGTTGGCGTCTGTGTATAGTATTTGGAGTATCTATTGGACTGTATCTTCGGTGGGGGGTGTCAGGACGACGCCAGCCCCCAGACTAGCTAGCATTTTAGAGCTGTCAAAGTGCATGATTCAATTGGAGTACGCGCCGTACTCTTTAGGGAGTTCGGCTTCTGTCCACCCGGCGACGAAATCGGCCAGTACTTGCGACTTAATGGCTCACCATGGTCTATATGTTATGTCGAACGGGAGGAGCTCGACAGCCCATTTGGCAATTCGGCCCGTGGCATCGCGGTTGTTTATTATGTCGTTGAGTGGTACTTCTGAGGCCACCGTAATTGAACACTCTTGAAAGTAGTGTCGTAATTTCCGGGATGCCATGAATACCGCGTATGCTATCTTTTGATAATGTGGGTACCGTGATTTGCATGGAGTGAGGACAGTGGATACATAATATACCGCCTTTTGAAGTGGGAATTTATGTCCGTCCATCTCTCGTTTGACAACGAGCACTTCGCTTACTACTTGGTGAGTTGCCGCTATATATAACAGCATTGTTTCACCGACATTTGGCATGGCCAAGATTGGGTTGGTGGCCAGGATGGCTTTTATTTCTTCCAATCCGGCCGTGGCTGCGTCCGTCCACTCGAAGTGTTCGGTGCACCGAAGAAGGCGATAAAGGGGGAGTGCCTTTTCTCCTAATCGGGAGATAAAGCGGCTTAAGGCCGCCACACATCCAGTTAACTTCTGGATTTGCTTGAGGTCAGTGGGGATAGCCAACTGCGACAGAGCTCGGATTTTAGCCGGATTTGCTTCAATTCCTCTACTGGAGACGATGAAGCCCAGGAGCTTTCCGGCGGGTACGCTGAAAACGCATTTTTCCGGATTGAGCTTAATATCGTATGTTCGGAGATTGTCGAACGTGAGCCTCAAGTCGTCTATTAAGGAGTCAACGTGTCTGGTTTTAACGACCACATCGTCTACGCATGCCTCCACTGTATTGCTGATCTGCTTTTCCAGACATGTCTGAATCATGCGCTGATACGTTGCGCCGGCGTTTTTGAGCCCGAAGGGCATTGTGTTAAAATAGAAGGGGTCGTATGGAGTGATAAATGTCGTTGCAGCTTGATCGGACTCTGCCATCTTAATTTGGTGGTAACCGGAGTATGCGTCGAGGAAGCACAATGAGTCGTGTCCTGTGGTGGCGTCGATAATTTGATCGATGCAAGGGAGGGGGAAGGGATCCTCTGGGCAAGCCTTATTAAGGTCCTTGAAGTCGACGCATAGGCGCCAGGATTTGTCCTTCTTTGGTACCATTACCAGGTTTGCTAGCCAGTCCGGATGTTTTATTTCTCTCATGAATCCGGCCTCCGGTAACTTGGCTAGCTCCTCTCCCATGGCTTGTCGCTTAGGTTCAGAGAAACACCGAAGAGTATGCTTGACCGGCTTGAATCCCTTTAGAATGTTAAGGCTATGCTCGGCCAGCATGCGTGGGATTCCTGGCATGTCTGAAGGATGCCAGGAGAATATGTCCCAATTCTCGTGCAGGAACTCCCGTAGTGCGGCGTCTACAGCGGGGTTTAACTGTGCCCCGATGGATGCTGTTTTTGTGGGGTCCGTTGGATGGACTTGGAATTTGACCATTTCATCCGCAGGTTTAAAAGAGGTGGACTTGGATCTTTTGTCGAGTATCATGTCATCCCTGTCCACTGTGGAGCGCAACGCAGTTAATTCCTCTACCGCAAGGGCTTCGGATAATGCCTCGAGGACCAGTGCGGCTGTCTTGTTTTCGGCGCGGAGTGCTATGTCCGGATCACTAGCTAGAGTGATGATTCCATTAGGCCCAGGCATTTTGAGCTTCATGTACCCGTAATGGGGTATGGCTAGGAATATCATGAATGCCTCACGCCCTAGAAGGGCGTGGTATCCGCTACTGAATGGGGCCACTTGGAATGTAATTTCTTCGGACATGTAATTCTCCGGAGTGCCGAATACCACATCTAGTGTGATTTTCCTAGCGCAGTGTGCCTCCCGACTGGGGATGATTCCTCGGAAGGTCATGCTACTTTGCTCAATACGGCTTCTGTCTATTTCCATTTTTTGA
This sequence comes from Triticum urartu, assembly GCF_003073215.2. Taxonomy (NCBI): domain Eukaryota; kingdom Viridiplantae; phylum Streptophyta; class Magnoliopsida; order Poales; family Poaceae; genus Triticum; species Triticum urartu. The sequence continues at coordinate 421,987,652 of NC_053025.1, forward strand.
AGAGTCTCCTCATAAATGAGGTTTAGTCCGCTGCCGCCGTCCATGAGCACTTTGGTAAGCCAAAAGCCGTCCACAATTGGACTGAGGACTAAGGCGGCTGGTGCTCGGGCTGTTCGGAATTTAGGTTCGTCACTGGCATTGAAGGTGATAGCCGTGTTGCTCCATGGATTTATTGCTACCACGTGGCAAACTTCGGCAAGGCTGCGGAGTGCTCGCTTACGCCTATTATTTGAGGCGAAGGTCTGGAAGACCGTAAATACTGTATTGTTATCCATGGGATGGTGCTCTGCGGTGTTTGGAATGAGGAGATCCTCACCGCTCTTGGCCACCTGCCGGAGTACCCAACATGCTCTAAGGCTGTGTGTTGGTATGGTATCCGCTGTGCTATGAATTTTGCAGGGCCCATTAAGCCATCCCTCCAATAGGGTTCCACGCCCTGTAGTGGGCTTTTGCTTCTTTGTAATTGAGTCGGGCAACTTATGAGAGCGCACCCTTTTAGTTTGGACTGGGGGTTTTGTCAGTGCCGGATTATCCCAAAATTTTGTTTGGGTTTTCCAGGCGCTTTCCATCGCACAATACTTCCGTACTATGGCCGCCAAGTCAGCAAAGTGTTCTATGTCATGGCGACTTATGGCGTTGAGGATTCCCTTGTCCGTGCAATTGTTGCAAAAGAATGAAATTGCGTCTTCCTCGCGGCAGTCCTTGACCTTGTTCATTACAAGGAGGAATCTGGCCCAATAGTGATGTATTGTCTCTTGGGGCTCTTGCCTAATGTGGGAAAGATCGTTTATATCTGGGTGGGTGGGTGGATATAAGTCCAGACCTTGACCCAATCTGAGACCCAGGGGCAGGGGAGTTTCTGATCTAGGAAGTTTGGGCTCCGGGATGTTCCCCCGCAGGTTCGGCATACTGCCTGATTCTAGGTTCAGGGTTAGGGCGATGTCCTCCCGTGGACGGGTATCTGGCTCGGAGAGCTCGGGAATCCGGACATAGTTCGTCCTTAGGATAGAGGAAGATTCGCCGCATTGCTCCTCCACCACCGCTATCTGATGGGTGACCGGCGGAGAGTTAATCTCCCTTTGGTCGGGTTTAAGCCCAATCTGGTCATAGTCTGTAGTGACTCCCAGAGCGGCGATGCGATCCAAGAGCTCGTTCAAAGAGGAGAGCTCCATTGGATCCATCTGCTCGGTGAATTTTGAGCCGATGTGGAGGCTATTTTCGATGACCCGAGAAGTCATCGTTGGCGCAGCGGCCGAGCGGGCGGTCATGATGAAGCCGCCTAGTCGGAGAGTTTGGCCTACAGACAGGGCTCCCCCAGAGGTGATGTTGTTCTTGACAACGAGATGAGCCATCCCTCCTTATGATGACGACACAGTGGAACTCTCAATGAAAGCACCAATGTCGGTGTCAAAACCGGCGGATCTCGGGTAGGGGGTCCCGAACTGTGTGTCTAAGGCAGATGATAACAGGAGGCGGGGGACACGATGTTTACCCAGGTTCGGGCCCTCTTCATGGAGGTAATACCATACGTCCTTCTTGATTGATCTTGATGATATGAGTATTACAAGAGTTGATCTACCACGAGATCGTAGAGGCTAAACCCTAGAAGCTAGCCTATGGTATGATTGTTGTTGTCCTGCGGACTAAACCCTTCGGTTTATATAGACATCGGAGGGGGCTAGGATTACACAGAGTTGGTTACAAGGGAGGAGATCTACATATCCGTATTGCCAAGCTTGCCTTCCACACCAAGGAGAGTCCCATCCGGACACGGGACGAAGTCTTAAATCTTGCATCTTCATAGTCCAACAGTCCGACCAAAGGATATAGTCGGGCTGTCCGGAGACCACCTAATCCAGGACTCCCTCATCGACGAACTCACAACACAAGAGATGCAAGATTTATACTGGTTCGGGCCACCATTGTCGTGTAATACCCTACTCCAGTGTGGTGTGGTGGATTGCCTCTCGGGCTGAGGATGAACAATACGAGGGGAAGAACAGCCTCCTGAGGCGAGGTGTTCTTGTGCTTGGTGGGTGTGTGGATGGGTTGGATCTAGTCCAATTTGAGATGGCAGAGGCTCTCCTCGTTTGTTGCTCCTATTGTGGTGGCTAATCCTATTTATAGAAGCCCTGGTCCTCTCCCCAAATATTGAGCGGGAAGGGAGCCAACAACGGCCAATTTGAAAGGGGACAACTAGTACAAGTTATCCTGACAAAAGCAGTCTTCGCCTGCCAAAGGCTCTGGTGGTGACACCGCCTTGGGCTCCATGGTGACCTCCATCTTGCCGTCCTGCTGGCCTTGGTCTCATTGCACCGATATGGAAATCTTTGCTTGACGCCTCGGTACTCTTCGCCTCCGCTTGCCTCCTTAGCACCAAAGAGGAAACAAGGACACGGTGTGCACTAGTGCCTGCTTGGCGCCCGCCTGCTCTTGATCGTAATGGCTCACGTCATTGGAACCTCACGAGGTTTGTCTTGCCTTGATCTCTCCGCCCCTCACGAGCCAGCCTGGTGATACCGCTCCCGAGGAGGTCTTGTGTCGTCCGCCTCACGAGGCTTGGCCCCTCGCGAGGGTCTTGAATGCTTGTTGGTGAAGATGGGCCATACGGGCCCGCTTGCAGAGCCACGCCATGGGCCACAGGCAGGCAAGTCTGGGGACCCCGCACTACAAAAAAAATACACTTCCGTGATGATACATGTTTGTCACAGTAGGTCCCGTTTTCTGTCATGCATGTACATCCATGACAAATTTATGACAGAATCAAGATAGTCATGCCTGTGCTGTCGTAGAAGTGTTCCATGACATTACCAAAATTATCATCACGGAAGTGTCCACTTCCATGATGATAAATCGCGCGTCACAGAAGTGCTTTTGTCAATGGTGACCGGCACGTGGCATCCACCGTAACGGAACGACGTTAATCTATCGGGTCGGGTTTTGGATCCGATAACCCGTTAACAGCCCCGACCAATGGGGTTTTTCCACGTGTAAAATCATCATTGGCTGGAGGAAACACGTGTCGGCTCATCGCTGGGACAGGTGTCATCCACTCATTGGACAGAAGGCGCCTATGATACGTCGACACGTGGCACGACCCAACAAAGGTCCATTCCTGTGAAAAGGCCGGCCCATTTGACTTGGTCAAAAGGTGGCGGGCCGGCCCATGGAAATCCTGTTAACGGCCTATTCGCACATAGCCCATTTACAGCCCGCTAACCCAAGGCCCGTTACGCCCTATTCGAATTAGGCCCAGTAGCGTCATCTGGGCCATCGCGTAAGATACATACTGGGAGAACCCCAGCCTCCTCGGAGTTTAGGTGTTCTCGGCCGTTGGATCATTTGTTTGATGCGTTTTAGACCGCGTGATCACGAGATGGACAGATGTGGGACGTTGGATCGAAAAGAGACACTGTGGATCGAAATAGTGCGCCCTCCAACAGCAAATATCTCGTGCCACCGCCTGTTAATCCCGTGCCCCGCCGAGGGCATTTTCGGTTTTTCACATGTTGGGTGGTTGCATGTTGACTGCTGGTTGGCTGCGGTTCGATGAGGTGGGCTAGATCGACTGCTCCATCCCCGTGTCCCCTTGATCCTCTTCGTGCTCCCATTCGTTCCTCGCACGAACCCTATCCGTCGTCCCATCCCCGCATCCCTAGCTCCACCCCTCTCGCCGACGGTGCCGTCCACGTCCACGCGCCTCTGCCATCTCCTTCCTTCTCCCGGCTAGCCGCCTCCATATCCTCTCTGTCGCCGTCCAACCCAGATGCGGCCGCAGTCCGCCGGTGCCACAGGCGGAGGAGAGTAGAGAGGCGTCGCGGGTCAATGGCGCTAGGTGCGTCGGTGCCACGCCGCTCGACTTGCCGCAACGGCACCAACACCTTTGTGCTAATTACGTGCGGCAAGGTCCCCGACACGACGGCCGCCATGGTGGACTTCCGTGCCAACCTCGCGGACTACGCGCAGTGGTTCCTGTTTGGCTGCTCGTGCACGGTGTACGCCAGCGCCAAGCTCAGTGGCGCGCCATGGACCAGCACACTCGAGGTCCTCTGTGTGTTCCCCAACTTCAGCCGGGACCTATATGTGCGCCTTGCCGCTTCCCATCTCGGTATGTGCCTGCAGCCTGTCTACCTATGTGTATGTGCCTAACTTGCTGATGTCGATCGCTCCTCGCTAACCGCCCAACCATCCTCCTCTTGGCACTCAACAGGAGGGTCACGGCCAATGCTCTCCTCGATCTAACTACACGACCAGCCAAATGATACGCCGTGGATTCACTGTCCAGTTTGTCAGTCTGGGTTCATAAGGTGTTTGTTCTTCTCCAATGCGTTCTGTTCATGCTTCATGTGATTCAACATGTATGTTTGTTCCTATTGATTATAGATTATACTAATGCATCTTCAGTTATCAAGGGTGTGGCATATCTTGGCAGCTTAGTGGGGAGTGAGGTCTATCCTCCATTCCTATTTATTTTTGCATCTTTATGTAATTATGTTGTTCATGGAAACATTTATTTGGGACAGTTGCATGATAGAAAAACTACATGTTGGCAAGTTACAGATGTGCCATGAATTCTACTGTCCTTGAACCTGCTTAGTTAAGTTGTCTCCGCGCTCAATTTCGTTAGTTTTCAACATGTGAAGTGCCCGTGTAGTTTTTTTAAGATGCGACGGTCTGGGAATTATAATGATTGGATTGGATTCGATAGGTGTGCATGTGTGCTGTACAGTCCAATCTTGGATTAAAGCCTGCTGAATTCAGTTGCTTCAATGCTTGCTGTTACGCTCGACTTCCTATTGTTAGTTGTTACCCGCTTGCTTTGTTTTCCTCGTGGTAGCACCCCACCAGTTTAATGGGGATCATTGAGCTACGGGTTGGAACTGAATCAGTTCATGTCCTGAGCCTTTTATAGCTTTGTTCTTGGTGCCTCTGGAGCAATAGTGGTGGGGAATCCCACTATTTTCTGGTTGTGGATGTTCCCTTATTTTTCTATTGCGTTTTGTCAAGTATCCTCCTTATTATCATCTGCCTTATTGCTAGAAATGCTTGCAGCCATTTCGTGGTTACAATTGTCAGCCTTTTCCTTTTACTTGGCTTGTCGCTCACAATTGGCAGATTTATATATTGTTGGTGATGCATCTATTTAGCACCTAATTAAACGTTCTTTGTGGCAGGACATATTGATGGAAAATTCTTATGATTCTGTAGCTGCGTATGAAGTTCCACATACATGAATCTCCACTCATCTGGTAAGATTCCAACCATGCTAATATCGAAGCAATTTATGTTAAAAATTTCCTGACCACCAGACTATTATCCAAGCATTTTTTGACACGAGGTTGAATCTTAATTATTGGGTGCTTGATAATCTGTCCAGGTTGAGACCCACCACTGATGACACGAGTCTGCTACCCTGCTCCTATGAAGGTAACCGAAGGCCTGCACCTCCCACCGTGGTATCCTCTCTCTTCTTGCACCTCTTCATGTGAGCTCCTCCTCCCAATTTATTCTTACCACCATTTGGGTTGTTTGATTCAAGGTTCTTTTTCTAAAATTAAATCAAGTCTCAAGGCATGAGATGGAAGCATTGTTCAGGACATTTGCCTACCGTGTGTCTCTATAAGTGGTTTTTTCAGTTCTGACAAAATAAGAAAATACGTCATGTGTCTCTCTATATGATTATTCCATATCAAGACAAAATAAGAGTATATCAGATGTACTTAATGGTTATAAATAGGACTTTTACCAATATCTAAATTAACCGATGGAATTTATATTGCACTGGAGCGAGATATCTGAATGCCGTCAATAATTTTTAGTGTTTCTTACACAATTAAGAAGAAAACTTAACATTTACCTATGATGGAATATAGAATCAAGAGCTAGAAAGTAAACAGTTGGAAATCATAAATCAATGGTAGATAGAATCACAAGTAATTAAAATAACCAGGTGTTATTTCTTTTCTTATAGTACTGGAAGTTTTCTTATTGCCATGCATCTTCATACACAGATGTGATGTTTTCCAATTGAAAGGTAGCAATGTCTAAAGTTAAATGGTTTCTAAGTTCCCATGATCTAATTGGTGTTCTATGCAGAACAACGCTTTTGGGTTTTGGGTAATCTCTCAATGGTTTCTAAATGGTAATCTTGCCTGACCACTGACTTATCGAGTTCTGTCTTAAAGAGCATCTCCATGCAAATATATAACATGATGATTTGGATATCTTATGGGTATGATGATTTAGTTTTTTTATATGAGCATATGAGGTGTGTGTATTTATTCGAGCAAGTATGGCATATATCTGTTTCTTTGGATAATTAAATAGGAGAATAACTTGAACTCAAGCAGCTTTGTGGCATTTGCCTACTGTTTAAATTGTTTACATTCAGATTGGTTTCCTGATTTCTATTACACAATTGATCTTTGCATTCCGTTTGGCTTTGTCTGTTGTATATAGCTGTGAGCTTTGTTTACATTTACTTATTAGGTTTCTTAGGGTCATCGTCCATTACTGCTGCCACCGCTCCTTTGGTTCTTGGTCATTGCTCTGACAAATGTCTCCTTCCCAGATAATTTTCTTCTTCCTTTTGTTATTATTATGCGAGTTGTCATTGTTTTTTACATTATATGCTATATTCCATGTTCCTTTGGCTTGGATAATCCGTCTTTGATTCATCGTCCAGTACTAATGCCGCTGCTCCTTTGGTTCTTGGTCACATTTATGCTGTCATTGTTTTTACATAATGGTGAGGGCCTTTCGATAATCTATCGTTGATTTATTTTTCTTATCAGAGCTAAGTTATTAATATTCTCGGTTCTGTTATCGCTGAGTTTCTCATTAAGGCATACTCTCGGTTCTGTTATCAACAAGTTATGTATAATATGTATATGCTGATATGCGTGGCATCACTCAAATGTGTGTATTCCTGCTGCTGAATTGTAGAATCAGCACTCTGTTTTCTTTTCAAGCCTCTCTCGAAACTATCTTTGAGAAAAACACTTTACTAAGTAATGATTTCTTCTTTTCTGTAGTATTCCTCAAGTTTATAACTAAACTGATAGATTTTGTCTACTACCTATTAGGTATGCTATGCAAAATAAGTTTTCAAGTAACTACACCCAAGCATCAGTGATGAAGTTGATAATTTTCATTTTATCTCAGGATTCCTCCGTTCGCATTTATCTCCTTTTATGGTCAGTGGTGAAGAGGGTTATATTCCTAACTATGTAGAGATCATTAAGGGAGTCAAGCTGCTTCTCAGAAGTGTTGGGACTATGAGATCATTAAGGGGCATTGAGCTGCTGCCCAAAGATATACTTACTTCATTGCTTATATATTCCAACCACAGGTTGACTATATTTATTGTGAGAATCTCATTCTTTATATCATGTTGGATCATCGATCTTGGAATTTGTAGAGCCATTTACCATCGAAGGATGTACTCACAGAACACAATCAGTGTAATTGTGCTTTTCTACACTTCTGTCCAGAGCAATGGTATATGTATTCTGTATTGTACGGCTATCCTCTAATGCACTACTCAACCTCTAGTCTCTTAATATACAAATGACTTGATCTAATTATTATGAAAGACCTGTGGAGTGTGTTGCTTTCTATATAAATAACTCGCTATAATTTTGATTTATCATACTGTGTAGGTTTTGATCTATTCCTTTTTGCCAAACTTGATGCTTCGAGCTTTCAGCTACGACTATACTGTTTTGGATCTTGCAGTTGGGCCGGGCAACGCGCGCCAGGGCGCACTTCCTATCTAGTCCAATATGATTCCAGCCTGTTTTCACTTCTGCCCATGTATGGCCCATGACCTCCTTCGGCCCATATGAGGCCCTATGTAACTCTTGGCCTATTAACGACCCGTGGTGAAACTGGCCTGTAATGAACAGTGTATCACTTTACACCCATTAATGGCCCGTGGTGAAACTAGCCCGTAAAGAACAGTGTGTCATTTTATACCCATTAATGGCCCGTTATTCGTTGGGCCGTTTCCAGCCCATGTTATCTTTCGGCCTTCTCAGAGCCCATTTATTCTTGGGCTATTTTCCAGCATTCTTTTACTTACGGCCCGTTACTGTCATTTTCTGCTTGTGGGCCAAATTCAGCCCATGGTTACAGTCGGCCCGTTTGTGGTCCGTTAATACGTTGGGCCGTTTTCATAGCATCATCAAATACGGCCTATTAACGATGGCCCGTTATGGTCGGCCCATGAACGGACGATTCCAACTCTAGCCCGTTTATGGCCAGAATGCAGTCTGTTTGGCCCATGTTTGGCCAATTGATCATACGGCCCGTATAAGGCCCATTGATTATACGGCCCGTAGAAGGCCCATTGTTTCTATGGCCCGTAGAAGGCCCATTGTTTCTACGACCCGTAGAAGGCCCACTGTTTCTACGGCCCATAGAAGGCCCACTGTTTATACGACCCATAGAAGGCCCACTGTTTCTACGGCCCGTAGGAGGCCCAGTGTCACTACAGTAAGTATTAGCCCATGGTTATTGTGGCCTAGTTTTAAAAAATAGGTTATTGCAGCCACTAGCAAACCACAAAAAAAGAATTGCACTGACTACAAGCAAACAAATAAACAAGACAAGAAGGAAATAAATAAGCAAGCAACTTACACTAGGCTATCACGGCTATTACACATATTACATCCATTGGGCATCAAAGTTCGCCACCAGTGCAAATATAGGGAACACGGCAGCATATAAATGCCACAGCAAAACAATTCCAGAACTGAAACCACTTCAGAAGAGCCCAAGAAACAATATCCTGGGTACCCATAATGCTGGCAAGATGCTTAGCAAGCTTATTAACTTTCTCTTGTTTGGCGCTTAAGTCCTCCAGCGCTTGTTGTTGCACCAGAAAGTATGCATCTAAATTCTGCAGGGACTTCCTTAGTCCTTCGGCTTCCTGTCGCATAACATCTGATCGATGTCTTTCAACTTGAAGTTGAGACTCAAGAAGCCGAACTGATTCAGGCAACGACTTCGAAGAGCTGGTGTCAGCAGTGGTAGCCAGTAACTCGAACACTACATCAAGACAGGACTTTGGGGTTGTCTCAGTGTCTTCAATATAGTTTTTATCAGCTTTCTTGGAGACCAACAGGGATGTCTCACTATCTTGAACCTTATCTGCATTACTTCCTTTACCATTGCATAACAGGGTACTCTTCTCCAGTATTTTATCCGCGTTCTAAAAGAGAAACAAACAAACACATCTCAGGTTTACAATGTAGTATATGAAACTCATTTTGGTAAACCAGTTCAGTAGTAAGGTGGACAGGATAATAGCATGAAACAAACATATATCTATGTAGTATGGTCACTGTATGGTCTATATCATTCTAGTTTATGCTGCCAAATCAAGATAGATACAGTTCGAATCATATCTATTTAAGACAAAGCAGCATAGACAAAATATAAGTGTGGGAAACTACACAGCAATAACAACACTTGTAATGTGCATGACATGAGAACATAATTGTTTATTCAATTGAAACTGAAATCAACATAGAGCAAGTTACAACAGCAAACAGCCAAACACGTTGAAGAAATAGGTTTAAAACATACCTGTTGCGCCATTGGAGTTTCAATTGCATCCTTCAAATTTGAAATTAGTTGGTATCAGTAAATACAGTGATGCAAGAGCAAAGAAGTATGAACCATAGCTAGGGAACCTGACCTGAGAACAATTCTTCTTCTGCTTTAAGCATTGACTTCGGGTTCGGAGTGGTGGTCCTCGTGATTTGGGCACTGCAGTTGCCTTACTAACTGCTCGTGTTTGGGTGCTTTGTGGTGGAGACAGTGTTGTGTCAACGGGAACCAGGTGTCTATCTCCTAGGGTTGGGGTTAGAAGGGGTGTAGCTGGTTCTCTGTCCAACTGGGTAGGGGTACAATCTGCATGAGTGTGGGTTATGTGTGGTGGGCCTGGTTCTTGGGCAAGTACAACTGTGGTTCTATCTGCATTGACAAGTAGCACGATCTTTTCTGAAGACCGTGTTTTTACTCCCGCAGATACTGCCATCACTCCCTCCAATTGAAATGGCTGATAAACAAGAAAAGTAATTGAATGTACAGACATTGTAAGATAGACAGGTGCAATGGATAGTAGGGAAGAAAACAGGGCATGAAATAATTCACATTTATGTTGTCTAAGCAAACAGAATAGCAGGACATAATTTCACATATGTGATGGCTAATTAAACAGGATAGCATGACACAATTTCACATGTATGATGGCTAACTAAATAGGATAGAATGACATAATTCAAAATATGATGACTATGTAAACAGGATGACATGATATAACTATACGATGTGTCTATTAAAGTGGTTGGCATGCCATAAATCACAAACATGCCGTCGATGGAAACATGATGGCATGATATAATTCACGGATAGAATGACATAATTTAAAAGATGATGACTATGTAAATAGGATGAGATGATATAACTATATTATGTCTTTAGAAAATGGGTTGGCATGCCATAATTCAGATACATGCTGTCTATGTAAACATCATGGAATGACATAATTCAAATATATGATTTATATACTAAGGAAGTGAGCAGAGGGCAATCGCATATATGATGTGTCAACTAAGTAGATGGCATTCAATATTGTGTATATGATGTAAAAACTAAGCATTGCAATACAACATATGCATTATATGAGTAATATAACCCTGCCAAGTTTGAGCATACACCTCAGGGGGATAATAGGACTGGTCATCTGCCTCTGAATCCTCCTCTGAAGAGCTATCTGTAACCAGCAAGATATCTGCTTCAGCAGGTAGCATTGTCTTCTCTCAAGACCTTGTTTTCACTCCAGATTTCTCCATCACCAATTCAAATGGCTGATGCACAGGAAGAGCAGTTGAATATACAAACATTGTCGACAAAAGCAATGAGAAATACAAAAAAAGGATGGCATGATATAATTCACATATATGACGCTTGCCTAAACAGCATGGCATTGCATAATTCACATAATAGTGCCTTGCAACAAGATAACATTGCATAATTCACATATATAATGTCTTGCAACAAGATGGCATTGCATAATTCACATATATGGTAATTAGACACTAAACAAGTGGCATTCACACAAAGCATGTCTAAACTAAGCAAATGACATAGCAATGCAAGATACCATACGCACGATATGAGCAACATAACCCTGCCAAGTTAGGGCATGCACCTCGGGGGCAAATATGACTGGTCATGTGTCTCTAAATCCTCCTCTGAGGAGCTATCGGTAACCAGCAAGACATGCACTTCGTCAGATAGCATTGTCTGCTCTGAAGACCTTGTTTCCACTCCAGATTTTTCCGTGACCGTGCCGAATGGCTGATGCACAGGAAGAGTAATTGAATGTACTAAAATTGTTGACAAATTTAACACGTAATAAAAAATGATGGCATGATATAATTCACATATAAGATGACTGGCTAACCAGGGTGGCATTGCAAAATTCACATATATGATGCCTGGCTAGACAAGATGGCATTGCATGATTCACATATACGATAAAGAAACTAAACAGATGGCATTGACACAAAGCATGTCTAAACTAAGCAGATGACATCTTTAATGTATACATTAAGCAATGCAAGGCACCATATGCATGATATTACCAACATCGGCATGCCAGGTTAGAGCAAAGACCTCATGGGGTAAAATAGGAGTGGTCTTCTCCTTCTGAATCCCCCTCAGAACAGTTATCTTCCTCTTGATTATGATCCGAAATGGGTGGAGGGGGCTGCCTTTGCGCACACCATGGAACGACGTCTGCATGAAATTTTATTGCCACGCAAGGCTCGTCTATTTTGCTCTACATGATCAGTTCCATTGTGTACAATAACTGGCATGCATAGGAATAAAACATAGTGTGATTATGTAAGGAGTGCATGCACAAATCCAGAGTGATGGTAGCAAAGTGTGGATAGACCCAAAACCAATGATAGCAGGTAGATAATAGCTTCAGTTAAAAATACAGATAATGGCTCCTTTAATGTTTGTTTGCACCCAACATGAAACTCATAGACACCGGAGATTAACCAGATAGTAGACAGATAGTACTGATTGCTGCGCCAATATGTACCCCACAACCATTTAAAAACTCAAGTTTCAGCATTAGTTTGGACCTGACTCGGATTCTAATAGGTGAACACGATGATAATGTAGCATGTCATCATATTAAGCGACGCATAATGAAAGCAGACACAGAAGAGTGTGACCTCTCTTGTGGACCCGTGTAGTCCTCAAGGTCATCTGCTTGGTTGATGATGGTAATGTAGTTGCCGTGGCTGCCAGCGGCGGGGAAGAAGATCTGAGGCGGCGAAAGATAGTCTGGAGAGCGGATCCCTGCTGTGGTGAACCCTTTCGTTGTTGGAGCAGCTAAGCTGGGGTGGAACACAGCGCCGCAGGAGTAGGACAAACCACACAAGGTTTTCTTTGACACATATTTGTAACAGAAGTAATTGAGTAAGGGCTTGTTTGAATTTGAGGATTCTAACAATGCAGGGATAGGAAATAGACAGGAATAGGATAGGAATGCACGTGCAAAACAGAGAATTTAAAAACACAGGATTTCTGTCAATCTGGGTGTTTGATTCACAACAATTGGAAGATCACAGGATGCAAAAAAGCATGGTGAGATTAAGTCAAACCACAAGAAAATGTACGGTTATAATGCTATTATGCTACTATCTCTTAGTCTTGTGCTTGATGAATAGGAATATGAAAAGGAGGAGAAGTGGAAATTAGAATTCCTACGGTTTTTCTTTCAAGGAGACACTAAAGGAACAAATCCTACAGTTTTCCTTTGCTCCATTCCTTTGCACCAAATTCATGAAAAGTAGTACCATAGGAAACTTTCTAATTCCGATGTTTTTCATTCACTTTTCCTTTCAAGCACTAGCGATTCTAGTAGGCAGGCTTGAGCAAGGAAAATCCTACACTAAAAAAATGTTTTTGTGCTACTTCTATTACTTTGGACCTAGGCCACTGCCATACTAGCTCAACTCCCAGGCCCATCGACAAATGCACAGCTCAAACACGCAGAGATAAATAATGATGGCGTTCAAGAGAGTCCATCACGGATAGCTAAGTTGCCTGGTACCTCACTACTTGTCATATAGTAGGATAAAATAATCGTATTTCCCGTTACTACGAGTGCTCAGTGGACAATATATATAACATGTAGAGTAAAAAAGAGATGCAACAAGTGCACAACCCCTTTGGCGAAGCCATATCAATCTCAGCATGATTGGGTTGGCTGGTGAGGATGCTCCGGCTGACTTGGCTGTCGGAGGAGGGGAAGAAGATCTTAGGCATCTGGAGATGGAGCCCGAGGTACTGCTCCGCTGTGATGGAGGGTTTCGTCGTTGGAGCAGCTCCGGTGAGTTGTACGACGCCGAGGCTGAAGTAGGACAAGAGAGACAACGAACAACGTTAACCTGAGTGGAATTCTAATAGCATCTCCAATACATGACGTAAAATACATAACCACAAAGTGCTAGATGTAAAATACATCAGCCGCTCATCTCTGAACTTAACTGTCGAAACTGAATTTAACTGTCGAAACTGAACTTAACTGTTGAAACTGAACTTAACTGCCGAAACTGAATTTTGCTATCGAAACTGAACGCACTAGCAAGGTGAGGCTACACGTCGGTCCACTGACTTTTTCATCTCTGGTCAGTCGATTTTGCAGTCGTTGGATACGAAATCAAGGGCCTGTGGTTCATCTTCAACCTCCACCCCCCTGAGCCGCCAGCCACCACCGGCCAAACAGCAGCCCCCCGCCGCCCGCGACCGGCGGTGCGCCGCCCCGCCTGCCCCGAAAACACTCCCCACCGCCGGTCCGCCGCCGCCCCGGCCATCCCTCTAGCCCCCCCCCCCCCGTGCCGAGCTTTTTCTCCGGTGATCCCCACGCCACCGCCACACCAGCGCCCCGCCACCGTCGGCGACCACCGCCCCATCCTGAACCCTAAGATAGATAGTGGGGTACCTCTCTGGCGAGCCCCCCCCCTCCCCGCGGCCTTTTCTTTCTTCACCCCGGCGAGCCCCCCCCCCACCCCCTAAAAATCGGCTGACACAAAAGTCGATTCAGTTGACTGAAGTTTAGCTAAATTGGAGCAGCATCGCAAGCAAGAGCAAGAGCGAGAGCAGCAGCGCGAGCAAGAGCAATAGCAAGAGCAGACCAGGCAGGGGACCGAGAGCAAGAGCAGAGTAGCAGCGTGAGCGAGAGCTAAAGCAGCAACAACTCCTACTGATGTGGACGTCGCCGCTGAGGGAGCGACGCCGTGGAGGAAGTGGCCGGCGACGCCGCCGTGGATGGAGCCGCGCCGTGTCGGCTCGGGACCGAGCGCCGACAGCACCATGAGATCGAATCAAGAAGAAAATGCGACGATTAGTGTACAACCTCTTTGGTGGCGCTGATTAGGCCGCAGCTTCATACGAGGAAACGGTGATGATGATGCTCTTCCGGTGGTGCAGGTGAAGACGGTGGTGTGGGAATGGAGGTGGCACGAAAGATGAGGGGAACATCGGGGCAGCTCCTTGGAGGTGGAGGACGGGGTGGCTGAACCGGCAGGACGATGAGATCGACGACGGATCCTCATCTGGTACGGTGGATGAGAGACGTCGAGGTGTTGCTGTGGACGACGTCGTCGGGGAGGAGGCTCCGGCTGGGTGGCGGACGGAGCAGGGTGTGGGGTTTCGTCGCGGGTTTTTGTGGCCTCGGTGTACGAATGGGTGGGCGGATGGGATGGCAGTGGGAAACCATGGCTTAGAGACGCACTTGTCCGAAATGTGGGGTAAGTTACAAAAGTACCCCCACCGATTTGAGGCGGTTCTTTCGGTTCAGGGGTACCACGGGCATTTCGCGTGTCGGGATTTCACAGGAGGTGGGAGTTTTCGCGCGCGTTGTAATTTCGGAATAGCAAGGCGCGGGTTGAGATGGAGGGAGTTGTCGGAGCACAACGAGACAAAGATATATCTTAAATATTTCGGGCTAACAAGGCGCAGGTTGAAGAGGCGGGAGTTTCGCAGCACGATAGACAGAGACGCTAGCTTGAATTTTCGGCATAACAAGGCGCGGTTTGAAATTTCGGAAGAACAATCTTAACGTGTACCCAAAAAATAGACAATTCGCACCTCAACATGCACAACACACACACAAACACCATTTAGACTAGAGTAAGGTACACGTGCATTGCACGCATGAGATTTGGCAACCAAATTATGAATAAATACCACATTATAGCATGCAAGCTTTGAGTCATATATGCATAATGTAGATGTTCATTTAATTCTTATAGTTCATTTCATTCAAAATCATCTAGTTTTTATAAGAAATCTAATCTATTTTAAGATTCATGGAATTGTGCGTCATAAGACAGAAAGTAAAAACAAATAATGGCAAATCATGTAGAAAAACATTTGGGCAATTCTGATACGGAAGATTCTAGAACAAATAAGAAGTGCTTGTGTTTTGATGTTTGTGCATTCTGCTTAAGTTCAAACATGGAGTCTTCTAGATTATACATGTGGCGAAATCTGGTGGAATCTCGATGATATCCAACGGCCAGTAGTGCTCAAATTTGCCATCTTTGGACCATCGGATTCGCCTCATCCAACGACCATCTTTCAAAGTTAAAGTTACCCGCACATAATATAAAAATATAAATAATAATAATATATATAGGGGTATAGATATAGATATGTGATGAGAAAGCCTCCCATCATCTCCAATTAGAATAGTGTGTCCATGCACGGATGCGACGTGGCCAAATGATGTCTGCCATCGGTATCTCAAATTCAAATCAGTCTGACCTTGTTCAATGTGTATACATTACAACATGCTCGTTTCCAAACCACACCGCGCAGATCTCCGTTATATTCATGCATGCATGGGTTTCAAACATCAGGATCTCTTATTCAAATATTTGAATTCAACTTTACATTGATTATGACCTCACCTATTCTTTTACACCCGCACAGTAGTCTTCTCTTTATAATTGTACCACTAACTTCCTCTCGTGCATGCATGCACACACACTACTAGTCGGCATTATCCATCGCACGCATGCAATCTTTTTCTCCAGGTCGGTCTCCCATGAAGGCACACACCCACACACATCCCCCTCTCCATCATATCGGGCATTCTTTATCTCTCACGTGTGCATGCGCAACGATCGATGTTCCTCTATGTATGTGTGTATATAGCTAGGTCTTTCATAGTTTTCCACACAAACCGATCAATCGATATATCTAGTGAGGTCTCACCCTCTTTCCCACGTCCACATCGATCAATGTATACCTCTCTATATAGGATTAACATATATAGCTAATACACCCACATTAATTATATATCCAACGTCCCCCTCTCATCCATGCCTTCCGCTTCATCTCTTAGACGCGTGCACAATGGCGAAGACAGGGGCAGTAAGGGCCCTGCCCCCTCCCCCCTAACATCACTATATATCGAGGCTAATAAGAATGTGATCATTAGACAATTGCTGCTAAAAATGGTTTAAGTTCATGAGTTGACCCTCCTCGTAAAGGATTAGCAATGCTTGGCCCCCTAGCTCATTTATTTTTCATGGCTCCTCCACTGCGCGCAACAGCGCATGTGTTTGCCCCCTCTCTCTAAATATCGATCTCGCACTTGTGCGTTCCTTCATAGTCTCCCTCCACTCGGCCCCTCGCACCATCTTCTAGCCCCCCACCAGATTTTGCCACATGTACAATCTAGCAGACTCCATGGTTGAACTTAAGCATAATGCACAAACCTCAAAACAACAGTGGTTCTCTTTTGTTCTAGAATCTTCCGTATCATAATTGCCCAAACTTTTTTTCTAGTTGAATTGCCATTATTTGTTTTAATTTATGCTTTACAACGCACAATTCCATGAATCATAAAATAGATTAAGGGATTCTTTGATTCAAAGGATTCTCAAAGGAATTTTGGAGGATTCTAATCATTAGGAATTTTTCCTATCTTGGTTGTTTGATTCGTAGGATTGTAAACCATAGGAATTTTTCCATATGATTCATTTGCACTAGATTTCATAGGAAACATCCCATCCACTCAAACCTCTTTGAAAGAATTATGCGTTTTTTCTATGCACAATCAAACACTCGTACAATCCTGTAGGATTCAAGACGACATTCCACTATAATCCCATGTTTTTCCTATTCCCGCGTTCTTAGCTTTTTTATAAAAACTAATTGATTTTGAATGAGATGAACTATAAGAATTAAACAAAGGGCTACATCAGGCATATATGACTCAGAGCTTACATGCTATATTGTGGTATTTATTCATAATTTGGTTGCAAAATCTGATGCGTGCAATGCACGTGTACCTTACTAGTACTTCGAGTATGTGCAAAACACGTAAATTAGAATACCAATGGCACGCTACACAGTGTCTCTCTTACAGTTCATGAAGCCACGTGGCACATGTGGAGGCGTTGTCGCGACCTCCTTGCGTGGATTGATCACAGTGATGTGCTGCTGGTTCCAGAAGAATGTACTCGTCCTCCCTGAGCCATACTGGCGGTACATGCACGAAGCGAAGATGTGCACGCACGCCACGCACGCACTCATTCCCTCGCACGCACACGCGGGTACACAGGCGGACGCAATTTTGTACCAAGATCCACCCCATGTGATAATTTGACGCGTGTAAAGTCGTTCACTTCATTGATGGTCAATTAATACAGCACATGCAAATTGAGTGGACGTGAGGACGGAAGAAAGACATTATTACTCCACTGTGCACATGCGAGTAGTTAAATCGTGGGTTGATAGTAGTACTTCCATTGGTCTCCTTCGTATTTTGTGCCAATTTTTGACAGTAAGATAATATTTACGCATTTGAGCAGTGTAGTACTTGAAATTTATGTTCCGCTAAACTCATCGGGAGCCGTTTCGGGCCTCGAAATCAAAACCATCAATTAATATTTACCTTGTTCCCATCACATTCGAAAGCCTGCTCACACCTACTAGTATGTACCAAACCTGAACGTGTTCCCACTATGCAGGTATTAGTACTAGTGCTAGTACTTAGGTTATAAAAAGGGGAACTACCTAACCGAAAATTACTCTACCTTTCGTCCTCATAAGTGCTTCTTCTTTGTCCGTCGTTGCCATGGCCGGTGAGCAGAGCTCTAGGTCGAGAACTACTCGTAACAAGGGAGCGGCAACCAAGGCTGCGGAAAAAAAGAGAGGGCTTGCCACCACGCAGAGACCTCGAAAGATCTCTCACGGGTAGGCGATGGCTCCCAGGAGCGCCCTAGCCGCGGATGCGAACATACCGAGCCAACGGAGCTGGAGTCGTTATCCCTCGGCGGCATGCCCGATCAGCTCAATAAGCACCTCAATAAGCAGAAGGAGTTCATCCAAGGCTTGATGGAGTTGCTGAAGGAGAGCCTCGACGACATGCCTGCTGAGCTCAATCAGCAGGGGGAGTTGACCGCCGGCTTGGTGATGCCGCTGAAGAAGAGCATTGCCTCGGAGAAGAAGGCGACCAGCGAAATCCTGCGACTTCAGGAGGACAAGGCGAAGCTCTACCACGGGATCGACCTGTTGAAGGAGAAGAACGCCGGCTGGAAGAAGCTGCATGAGAATAGTAGTTCCTCGATGAAGATGCTGCAGGACCTCATCATGGAACAGAAGGAGGAGTTGGCGAAGCTCCGCATCGAGCACCCGGCTGCTGTCAAGGTACATAATGCGGCCGTGGAACAGATGATGAAGGCTCGCATCAAGAAATCCTGCATCATGGATAGAATGAAGAAGATGGCGGAGGAGACGCGCCAGGAGATGGAGGTCGTGGAGGAGATGAAGAAGCAGTTACGACTCCGCGGCGAATTAGATCATTTGGGGTGATAATCTTCCTTCTTATTTTGCTCCTGTGTTTCATCTCTTGCTTTGGGTGTTTCGCCGCACGTGTCACGTTCTCTGTGAGGCATGAATAGAACAATGGTTTTTTTAGGGAATGAATAGAACAATGCTAACAATGAGATGACTAGCAAATTAGATCATTTTTTTATCGCCATATGGCACTGGGCTGCCGTGTTTCGTGCTCCTCCGTCGCAGTACTACTCCAGTGGAAAACTTGAGTATACCGCATGGTTCTTTGCTCCTCCTCGATCAGGTCGTCAGCACATTTATACGAGCAGTCAAATCACAAGGCCCCGCCTTCCAACAGTAATGAGCCGTCAAATCACAAAGGCCCTCGCCTCTCGTGAAACTGACCAAGCTAGACTGCCCCGCCCTCTAGCCTTTTAAAAATGTATACTTTTGTACAACAGTAGTATCGATGGATTATGCCATGGAGCAAAACTTGAAATTAAAAAAAGGTGGTACATATAGAGAGCGCTCGACGCCAAATTATGAATATAGTACTATTAAAAAGGCTAGTCACAATAATGGTGTCCAGCACAACCCACCCCTCAAATAAAACTAAGAGGGTGCTTGGATACGTTTTAGTCCCATGACTAAAAGTAGTGGGACTAAAACATGCCAGCCTCACCCATGCTTGGATCCAAATACTAAAAAGGCTAAAATCAAGTTAATGAGCATTTATTATCCTCCAAACCCTCCAATCCAGAACTCGTCTGTGTTAAAGGATAGGATTTAAATGAGTAGAGAGAGGACTAATCCACATTTTAGTAGGGGTATCCCTGACTAAAAAAATAGTCTCAAGACTAGTTTTAGCCCCTCTTTAGTCAGGGGTTCTTGGAACTTTAGCCTCTTAAAGAGACTATTTTTAGTCAGACTAAAATAAGTCCCTTGGATCCAAGCACCTTCTAAGCATCCTGGAATTCTTTGACAAAACTAAGCACCCTGAAATTCTTTGACAACTAAACTGCTGGCTATATGATGTTGGCCATATATATTGTACGTATATAATGTGAAGAAACGAGTGGTAGTACTATACCAACTAAAAGATGAAATGTAAGAAATACTAGTATGTACGTACTGAAGAGTTAAAGTAACAAGAAGAAACATAATAGTTCTGCTGGGGGCTCAGCCCAACACACCCCTCAAATTAAATTAAGCACACCTGAAATTAAACTTTGCAACTATTCTGGTAGACACTGCATTAGAACCACCATGAGCAATGACACTGCCACCTTACTCGGAGTCCTCGTCCACGTCCTCGACTTCATCCTTGTCCCTCTTACTCTTGGCCGATACTTCTTTGCTTGAACCGTACACTTGGCTATTGCTCTTCATCCAACCCTTGTAGATATTGAAGCAAAGGTAGCCATCCATTGCAGCGTAGTGGATGTGGTCTATATCTAGTACATTCCGCTACCATGCATGACGATGAAACGTGTATGGAGGTTTCTCCAGTTTACCGTACGAAGGATGAACCATGGCTCCTGCCAGGGTCAGCATTGACGGCTGACGAGAGGACACCAGGCGATTCTTCTGGAGGTCGAAGGGGTTGCCTACAACGAGACCTATCCGACGCAGGACATCCCTGTCGTTCTTAAAGTCTACAGTAACGAATTTCACTGTTTTGTCCTTGAGGAAGTTCTTCAAATCCTGGCACTCAACGTCGGCATGGCATATGTGGTAGACCAAGCAAACATTATGTACGCAAACCTGGATCACAGCGGGTTTCTTCCTCTCTTCGTCCTTTAGATCCTTCTCTGGTCTCAGGACTGTGGTGTACTCAACATCTAGCCCAGCGACCCACTCATCATCTGAGTTTTCGAACATGCGTCTGAAGCGAGAAAGGCATCCTTTCACCGTCGCGGAAGAACGGGTGTAGATGACGTCGAACTCATCGCCGGTGATGGTTCTAACCTTGTACTCACCGCCGATCGTGGAGATTTGGGACACCATGGATTTGGGAGGAGGGTTAGGATTAGTGGAACTGCCGTAATGTGAATGGACGGGATGACTAGGAGCGAACCACTGTAGTATTGAAGGACGTGCGGGGACGAGTAGGAGCGAACTGCCAGCGTGCGAACGGCAGGGTAGTGGCTTTCCATTCTCCCATGATACGGGCTTCCAAGAGCCCTTGGATCTAAGATCGAACGGTTGCATGGCATGATTCTAGACCTATGAGTGAATATCCTATCCTGGAGGGTTATTCTGCAAATTTTCAGCAACTTAGCATGCGACCGTTTGATCTCAGATCCAAGGGCTGCCAGCAGCCCATATCATGGTCGCGCCTACCACTATCGTCGCGTCGCTCGCACGGTTGCGCCCTTGGAGATTTAACACGGTGCGTTAGGCTATTTGATGTTGGCATATCATACATAGTCATCAGTTAGTCACTCATACTACAACAAGGTTGGCTATAAGGTTGGCTATAAGTGTATTTTTTACTCCTCTCTATCTCTTTCTTCGTACTCCCTCCGTCCCATAATATAAGAATGTTTTTGACACTAGTGTAGTGCCAAAAACATTCTTATATTATGGGACACAGGGAGTACTAGTATTTATTGCATTTGCCAAGGAGTGACCTCTTCCAATGAAATGGTGTTGCTAAGTTTGCTTCATTTAATTAGCTATAGACTCAAAATTGTCTTTTCACCTAGGTACACGCGCTTAGCACCGTTTCTTCCTTGGGTCACCAAACTAGTCTCTCTCTTCTTGATTAACTTGCCACATCAGACTTTACGCCTATGTGGCAAGCTTAAGCACTTGTAGGAGCAAGTAAAAGTAAGTACAATAGTGCGCTTTACATGGCATTTTTGCATATGTGGAGGAAAGAGAGGCAAGGAAAAAGTGGAGAAGTGGGCTCTCATGCAAGAGCCAGCCTCTAATACATGGTGGAGCATTGGGAGAGGCACCTGTATGGAGGTGGTCAGGAATCAGGAGACTCACGTCGGTCGTAGCGCCGCAGTTAAAATGATAATGGCAAGTCAAATCACGGGGCCCCACCTGTCCAGCAGTAACTCGCTGTCAAATCACACATCCCTACGTTTGCAGCAGCCTACTCCCTCGTCTTCTCGCGTCTCTGTCGAACCGACTAGGCAGAACTGCCCCGCCGCCTACCGCGCAGGAAAAGCCCCGCCCTTGACTTTTAAATAGTATACAGTATACTAATTTTGCGCCCGCGCCATGGAGCAAAGCGTCTAGAAAACGGAGGAGAGACGGTGGTCTTGCAATAGAGAAGAGGGAGAGGCGAGACGATGGTTTTGGAATGGAGATGATGGAGAGGAGAGGAGGTGGTTTTGCAATGGAGAAGATCGGAAGAGGGAGAGGCGAGACGGTGGTTTTGGAATGGAGATGATGGAGAGGAGAGGAGGTGGTTTTGCAATGGAGAAGAGGGAGAGGAGCGTGCGACAGCGATTTAGGATTGGACGAGAGGGCCGGCACGCTGTGACTGGATCAAAATCAAAATCAATTTACCCTTCAATTAAGAAAGCAACCCCACATTAAATAGTCTCCCTTTTATTCTGGGTCATAATTGACCATGATTTTCGCACATAAAATATATGTTATACGTTGCAAAAATAATATAATTTGAAAGTACATTCAGATACGAACCAAACGATACAATTTTTGGTGACATGCATTCACATTTTGTTTGTCAAATACAGTACGTGGTCAAACTTTGACCCAAAATATGCAAAACAACAAAAAAATACTTCCAAGACCAGCGCCGCTCTTCCGCTCTTCTCCTCTTAAACCACCGCCGCTCCTCTCCTGTTCCAATCTAAATGCAGCGCCGCTCCTCTCCTCTTCCATTTCAAAACCACCGCCCCTCCTCTCCTATTCCAGTCCAAAACCAGCGTCGCTCCTCTCCTGTTCTGATCCAAAACCAGCGCTGCTCCTCTCCTCTTCCATTCAAAAACCACCGCCGGCGAGTGAAGGTGCTGTGGAGAAGTAGATTGATGGAGGAGTACAACCGATACGTGAGGATCGCAGACGGCGACCCTGTGAAGCTAGCTAGGATGTTGGAGATACAGTCTTGGTTTGACAACAAGGACCAACTAGCGGCGACGGCGACATCCATGGCCAAATATCTGCAACAGAGCGAAAAGGCGGCGATACTCCCGGAGGGAGTTGCGCCGGAGTACATAGAGCTGCTCCTCTGGGCCATGGAGCAAACAGATTCATCGAATCCGGTCGTGAGGGAGCGGTGGTGGGAGTATCGATCCCAGATGGAGCATCCACCAGAGATTGAAGGATCGAGCATCTACAGGGTGCCGTTTGTGAGGGTGTCCTGCCAGAGCGAGCCGGTGGAGTCTTCATCGACCGAACCCAACTGCAAGAGGAGAAAAGTAGTTGGCCCGATGACGCTTCCCCGCCATCGTCTCCCTCGCCATTCACATCGTCTCACGGGGCGGATGTCTGCCGCCGAGGAATAGGAGGGGGCTGCCCCCCTTGCCCAATAGTCGGGCAGGTTGTCAATTGTCAGGAGGAGCTTAGGGTTGTCAGTATTTGCAGGTTGTGAATTGTGTTTTGTGTTGTGTATTTTGAGAGTACTTTTAGATATGAATGTCTTTTGAATTTCATATTTACAGTATTAAGCATGAATTCTAGATATCTATTTTTAGCACTTAAAAAAATGTAGTTTCATAGGAGTATAAAAGTGCAGACAATGTGATTCTCAGAGAAGAAACTGCAAGTTTCAGTTTCAGATAAGAAACTGCAAGTTCAGTTTCAGATAAGAAACTGCAACTTTCAAAGGCAGAGCATTTATATTAACACGGCCTTTTCAAACAGGGTTCACATCATGTTGGAAGTTTTATTCATGGTCGAAAATGGAACTACAAGCCAATTAACATCATGCTGATCAACATTCATGCATAGAACATCTTCATATGATGCACAGTCAAAATGCCCACACAATGACGAGTGTGTGAAACACAAAGAAAACGAGGGACGAAGTTTTGGCAAGTGTTGGACATGGTTTGGGGCTGCCCCGTCTAGGCTTTCATTTTTAACATGCGCAGCCCACGACCTCGGACAGGAGGTCCATAGGCCTGTTTGTATTTTTCTAAGGGCCGTCATGTATCGACCGGCCTATGGACCTCCCATCCGAGGTTTTATTTTTGGCAGCCCAATTTATGTATTTTTTTGAAGAAAACGCAGAGGTCTATTCTATTTTTCTATATAAGAATAGGAACGCCAGGTCCAACTTATGTTTCCCTTCTAACTATATTATATATATTTAAATTATTTTATATGTTGACTGTTCAGTTCACATAATTGGCAAATAGATGACCACTCTCGCGATCCCCTTCGCCCCCGCCACCACCTTCACCCTCGCCGCCGCCCCCGCCACTACCTCCACCCTCGCCGCCGCCATAGATCTCGCCGCCACCCCCCGCCTCCTGACTCCGAGCGCGCTTGCCCCCCTCAGCAAGTCCGCTCGTGCGCCTCATGGAGTCGCCGGCCATATCCACGGGGGAATGGCTGGAAGACAGGCAGATATACAAGATGCATCTCCCACATGTCTACAAAGCCTTCCCGCAGATGCTCCAGCCGCTCAACTCCGTCGCGCCGGCGGTGCTGCGGGAGACTCGAGGGAGATGGAGGGAGCGGGCGATGCGGATCCGCGACGACACTCTCTCCTGGACCCAGTGCACGCGCGAATGGAGGGAAGCAGAGGAGGAAGCTATGAGGGAGGAAGCCGAGGATGGACCGAATCCGTTCTCTCACTCGCGCAGGTATGCTCATATGTGCAAGGATCATGTGGATTGGGAGCTGCTGAATCTAGCCCTGTGGATCTACTTCGAAGGAGATTTCTCAGAGAAGCACAGGATGCCCCACCCCAGGGAGCCGCCGATTGCGTTCGTTCGATGGGCGAAAGGAGAAGTGAATTCAGGAGATCCACGCCATGCTGCGAGATGGGAATGCTTGACTAGACTCATGCCCACCGGCACGCCACCGGAGTCGGAGCGGGTGGATCCCCTACCTTACCTCTCCCCCAAACCTGCAGAAGATTGAAATTAGGCATGCAATCTGCTTCAATTGAGCTGTTCAGTGGTTATTTCTGCCTCCTGAGAGACAACATCTGGCTGGAGGATGAGAAGGAACCAGGAACTCTGATGAATTTCCCCTATCACAATGGGGGGAGCGCCGGTTAGGCAGTGGTACAGCCCACCTCCGCCCCAAATGGGGTCACAATCTGGGCAGGCTCCTGTAATTGCCCAAGATCAATATGCTGGTGGTTCTGACTCTCAGATCAGTGGGAAATCTCAAGGCAAAAATCAGCAAAAGAAGAGACAGGACATCCAGAAAACTGCTCTTGCCCCTGCTTCGGGCCTTATGGCATACTCTGAGGTGATCTGCTACAACTGTGGGGAACCAAGGCATCATTTGAATAAATGTGTCAAGCCCAAGAGTTGTTTTATATGCAAAATGGTTACCCATAAAGTTGAGAATTGCCCTGTCAGAAGGAAAACCCACAGTTCTGCTAGATATGTTGGAAGTGCTGCTCCAGGATTAGGGTTCTACCACATAGACCCACCTGATGAAAATGCTTAGTATCATGGCTCCCTGAAGAATATGGGGATTGTTCTAGTAGAAGCTGGTGAAGTGACCAAGCAGGAACTTGCCACTGAGTTTGCAGACATTTACAAAACCAACTGGCCCTGGCCAATCAATGCCCTGGATGAGTGGACATTCTTGGTCAAATTCCCTCCTGAAATAGATGTAGTTCAAGTTGCTGGATACCCCTGTTTTGGTCTCCAAAAAGACAATGTTATAGTCAATGTTGAAGTCTGGAAAGGCAGGATTGAGGCTGAAGAGGACCTCCAGGAAACTTGGATCAAGATCAGGAAATTGAACCCCCAAGTGGTGTGACTGGACTATGCTGGATCAAATCACTTCCACTCTGGGGGTCTTACTGGATATGGATTGGCAGCATAATTTCAAGTCATTCTATGAAACTGTTAGGGTCAAAATCTTATGTAAAGATCCCTCCAAAATCCCTGCTGAAAGGCTTTTTGGAGTTGGGAACAAAATCTACAGGCTACTCATTGAGGTGGAGTCCTTAACCCCCACTGAAACTGGCACCTCCACCAACCTCTCTACTGGTACATATGTCTCTGCAGCTGAAACTGGTACCAATCTTACTGAAGATGCTGAAGCCAACATGAGCTCTAGATCTGAATCAGATAAAGGGCCTGCTGCCAATTCTGGGGCCCCTAACATCAGAGGACAGTCTTTTGGCCACAATCAGATGCTTGGAGAAACTACACCCACTTCAGTCCTCAAGACACACCTCCCTGATTCTCCATACACTCCTCAACTCAGCATCCAGGAAAAGTTCTTGAATTCTGTGCTTGATGAAACTGATGGATTCAACCTCCTCAGGGAAATGGAGCTCCTGGAAGATGATGATCTGATGGAATTAGAAGGTTCTGTAGATCTACAAGAGGATCAAGAGGCACTTGTTGAAACAACTGAACACCCAGACAATTTGGACTCAAAATACAACTCTGACTTCCTTGCCCTTCCTAAGGAGAAGCACCTTCCCAAATGGGGTCCTGTTCAAGCCACCAGAACCAGTGCGAGGGTAGCTGGTGACAAAAGAACCATTATTGAAAAGGCTCAACAGCTCAAAGAGGTTCAGAACCTGGAAGTGCAAAAACCATAGGGTATGAAACACACTTCCTTCTCCAACTTTAATGATCCTTCCTTCAATACCATTGCTGCTAAGATTGTTGTAGATGTTACTTCTCTTAATGATGGCATTGAATGCTCTTCCTTTATTTACCCTCACCAAAACAGATCTGAAGGCTCTGTTTGTGAGAATTTTTCTCTAGATGGTAGTTCTAGTTTAGACTGCCTTCGATAAAGTTGACCTTGATTTCCTTATGAAACTCCTGGAGCTTAGAGGTTTTGGGGGTAAATGGACTAGTTGGATCCAGCAACTTACTCATGGGGGCCTGTTGGGGTCAAGTTAAATAACTGTGAAAGTGATTTTTTCCTTGCTGGTAAAGGCCTTAGGCAAGGTGACCCCATCTCCCCACTTTTGTTTAATTTAGTAGTGGACGTTCTTACTAAAATGCTGAGCAAAGCTACTGATCATAGTCTGATTGCAGGGCTCTGTCCTGAGGTCTGCCCTGGTGGCATCATCTGCCTTCAATATGCAGATGATACCATCCTTTTCTTAGACAATGACTCCACACATGCTAGCAATCTGAAAACTGCTCTAACCTGTTTTGAACAAGTCTCATGCATGAGAATCAACTACTCTAAAAGTGAACTCATCCCTACCAACATGGATGATCAGGAGTTAGCTGACTTCCTCTCTATTCTAGTCTGTAATAAAGGTAACTTCCCCATTAAGTACCTAGGTATCCCTCTCCACTATGATAAACTGAGGAGAGAGGATATCCAACCCCTTCTAGATAAAATTATTAAAAGGATTGCTGGGTGGAGGGGCAAACTTCTCTCTTACAGAGGTAGATTGATCCTCATACAAGCTTGTTTGGCTAGCATTCTAGTGTATCTCCTCTCCATCTTCAAGTTCCCTAAATGGGCAGTGAACCTCATCAATTGTTAGATGTCTCATTGCTTGTGGAATGATTTTTAGGGAAATAGGAAGCTACACCCTGCTAATTGGGCCCTAGTCTCTATGAAAAAAGATTTTGAAGGCCTAGGCATACCTAACCTCCAAGAAATTAACATCTGTCTTCTAGGGTCTTGGATTAAAAGATTCTATGAGGAAGACCTGAAACCCTAGAAGTTTCTTATTGCCCATAAATACCTAGGAAATAAACCTAATATTTTTGTCCCTTCCTCCAACCCTAAGACCTCTAGATTCTGGAAAGGATTAAAATCTATTATGCATGCTGTGAAATTTGGCTACAGATGGAACATAGGGGATGGGAGCAGAACCAGGTTCTGGGAAGATACTTGGTTTGGCACATCCCCCCTAGCAGTCCAATTTTGACCTATTTACTCTGTCTGCAATGATCTTAACAAAAGTGTCAATGAAGTTTGGGACGGTCAATGCCTAAAACTCTCTTTTAGAAGGAACTTTAGTGGTAGCCTCATAGAACAATGGTTCCAGTTAGAGGAAATTGCCAAAAGCATTACCTTTACTGCCGAGCCGGATCTCCTGATTGGCAGCTGGACAATAAGGGGAAGTATTCCTCCAGCTCCCTCTATCATGTTATCAACTTTAGAGGGGTTCAACACGTGTTTATCCCTGCTTTCTGAAAATTGAGAGTTCCCCCTAAAATTCATGTATTTCTCTGGCTTCTCTCCAAAAACAAATTGATGACTAGGGATAACCTTAGGAAGAGACACATCATCAAACCCCTTAATTGTGTTTACTACTTGGAACAAGAGTCTTGTTCTCACCTATTTTTTGAATGTATAGTTGCTAAACATCTCTGGGCCCACATTGAGGAATATTTCTCTAGTCAGATTGGCTCATCCTTTGAATTTGTCGCCAGATTCTGGATTGCTACCAAAAAGTGCTCAATTTTAAATACTGTTAGCTCAGCTATCCTTTGGTGCCTCTGGAAATATAGAAATGCTATGATTTTCAGTAACACCTCCTGGATTTCCATTCCGCAGGTCTTGAGGTTGATCAGGAACATGGTGAGGAACTGGGCAATTCTCTCCTCCGGATCGGACAAGGACAAATTGATGAGCTTCGTGGAAACCCTAACAAGATCCCTCCAGAAACCGTTGGCGATCACTTGTGGCTGAACAAGGCTCGACCTGCTCTGGGGCTGGACCCGTGGGCTCGTCTCAAGATCTCTGATGAAGATGATGGGCACCTGGCGCTGAAAAAGAGGGACATCCACCATGCTATGCCTTCCAGACCGGTGTCTCCGCTTGCTTACTGGTCGCCGCAGGCTGACACGGCCCCTCAGCTGAAGACCATGAAGGCTTCGCTGGACCCTCCTTGTGTCATCTGAGTGCTCTATCCGCTCTTCCTTTGGCACCGCTCGGGTGATTTGTGTTATTCAGAGAACTTGTTCATCCACCCCCCTAGTTTGTAGCTTTTCTACCTTTGCTTTCGAACTGCTCTTTGAGTTGCTGTATCAGAATATGTTGTGGTTTCGTTCTCAGCAATGGAATCAGGGAGATGCTCCCTGTTTTTCTTAAAAAATTATTTTATATGTTATTATATATTAATTTTACTGTCATCATATATTTAACAGATACTTACATATGTAAGAAAACAATATCCCACATCTTATTAACTTATAAAAATAATTTCTTAACAAATAAAATCCTGGATTGTTTTGGCACGAAAATCCTAGTGATTGTGTACAAAAGCTTGATAATATTTAAGGACGAATGTAATAATATCACTTATTATTTAAATATATTTATAACAAAATGCTCAGCCCCTTTTTATTTTTTGATAACATTGCTGGCCTAACCCAACATTATAATCAGAATCAGCCCAGCAAAATCGTGTATTTCGAGAAAGTGCAAATGGCCTGTAATTTTTTAGGAAATAAAATAAATGGGCCGCATGGACGCTACATTATTTGTTCACCCAGCCCAGCTAGTGGCTGTAATTCAAAAAAAGATCAAATTGACTATAAATTCTACCGCGCAAAAAAAGACTGTAAATTCTAAAAAAAATGGGTTGAATGCGTGCCACATTTTTGGAGGCTGAAATGTGGGCCAATAGGTCGAAGCCAACGCAAGTCGTTGTCAATTTAGTCAACAAATGATTCTGACATGTTAGCCGTTGGATTTACATCCAATGACCGGCATCCATCTTCAATCTCTCATCTTCTTCCTCCAGCGCCGCCGGGACCACCTCCCGCCTCCTGCTACTAGCAGCTCTATTTAGCACGCTTCGATATGAAGCGCTACTCCACCGTTGGCCAGGCCACCCCTCCACCCCTCCACACCTCCTGTTCTTCTCCACCGACTACCGAACCACACCGCACTAGAACCAGTTAACCCTCGTACACCTCTCCATCTGCGACTCTACTCCCGCGTCTTCCCATCTCCGGCTCGTTGCTGTCCGGGGCCTCGCCGTCGTCCACCACCTTAGATGCGCTCAGCATGGCGTGGTCAACATGGTCAACGAACGACACCATCGGAAGTAGACTGTGCGTGGAGAGGCTGACAGCTGGGTCCACGGCCGCACACAAGGAAATGCCTCCTTATTACGCACAAAATAATAATTCCTCCACCTGACATCTGGGACCCACCAGAAGGGCCTTTGTATTTTGCGAAAATAACGTGCCCCCCGCTGACATGTCGGACCCACCAGCTATCTTCGCACGCAAGGAAGTGCCTCCTTATTACGCACAAAAAAATGAATATTCCCCCTGCCAGCTGGAACCCAACATAGTGGGAGGCTAACTTGTGGGCCTACCAAGTTGACGGGGACGGAGGGCTTTGTCAACTTAGTCAATATGAACGATTCTAGCTCCTGTTACCGTACGATGTTCATCCAACGGCCGTAGTGCTTCTTCAACCTCTGGTCTTCTTGCTCCAGCCGCCCAAACCAGTGTCGGTCGTGCCGCGTGCTCCTGCCTCCCGTGGCCGGCTGTGATGCCGCGGAGGCCTCACCGCCCCTACTACTCCCATCGCTGGCCAGGCCATCCCTCTACTCACCCACATCCCCTGTTATTCTGCGGCGACAGCAGCCTCACACCGCAGCCGAACTAGTGAACCCTCGTACTCCTCTTCGCATGGGCATCCACTGTTGCGTCTTCCCCGGCTCTGAGCCGTCCCCTTACTAGTCCTCGCCGTCGTCCACCGCCGTGGTGCTCTCGGCACGGTGTGGTCAACGTGGTCAAGGAACGACTTCCATCGGACGTGGACTGTGCATGGAGAGGTTGACAGCTGGGTCCACGACCGCAGCAAGGAAATGCCTCCTTATTACGCGCAAAATAATGATTCCTCCACCTGACAGCGGGGACCCACCGGACGGACCATCGTATTTTGTGAAAAAACATTTCCCCCTGACTGCTGGGACCCACCAGCTACATCTTCGCATGCAAGGAAGTGCATCCGGGCAAAAAAAACGATCCGCCCCCCTGACTGCTAGGACCCACCAGCTACATCTTCGCACGCAAGGAAGTGCGTCCGGGCAAAAAAAACGATTCGCCCCCCTGACTGCTGGGACCCACCAGTTACATCTTCGCACGCAAAGAAGTGCCTGACAGTCGGGACCCACCTAGTCGAAGCGTACGTAGCGTTGTCATTCTGGTCGCGAACATGTACGTACATATATACTGGTGGATGTAGAGGCGCGCACGTGTCGTAGTAGAGGCGCGTACGTGTCGTAGTAGAGGCGCGCACGTAGCATGTACACGTACGTACAGCGGCCAGGATGGAAGAAATAAAATACGGCCATGTATGTGTACATACGGGCGGGGTCTCGAACGCCTACTCGCGCATACATACGACCAGGGCTCGTGTACATGGCTGGGTGGAAACAGAGAAACAGCATCGTCGTCGTGTTCATGGGGAGGCAACGAAATGCATCGTGTTCATGGGGAGGCAACGGAATGCGTCGTGTTCATCGGGAGGCAACGGAATGCGTGGGAGCCAACCGGCTGGGTCGGAACGGAATGCGTGGTCGTGTTCATCGGAAGAGCTTGGACGGAACAGGCGATGGAAACGAGGCCTGGCGTACCGCACAACGGAGGAAACGGCCTTGTGTTCGACCGGCCACGTTCGAAACGGGATCATGTTCATCGGGAGGGGTCTGGCATACCGCAAAATGGAGGAAACGGACCTCCTATGGTCAAAACGGGGGTCCTGTTGATCGGGAGGGGTGTGGCGTACCGCAAAACGGACGAAATGGACTTGTGTTGGAGCGCTACGGTCGAAACAGGGGTCCTGTTCATCGGGAGGGGTGCGGCGTGCTGCAAAACGAGACTCCACGGGATACTGTTCATCTTCACCGTCGACCTCCTCCAGGCTCCATGGGCTACCGTCGACCTCCTCCAGCCTCCACGGGCTCCTGTTCATACAACCTCCACCCCATGCTACTCCACCGGCTACTGTTCAACCACCCCTCCACGGGCACCCCTCCACCGTCTACTGTTCATCCAGCCCTCCACACCACGGGGTCCTGTTCAACCACCCCTCCACGGGCACCCCTCCACCGTCTACTGTTCATCCAGCCCTCCACCACACCACGGGGTCCTGTTCATCCAGAGGCAACGCCACCGCTCACTGTTCATCCAAACCCCCCCGCAACGCTCACTGTTCATCCCAAAGGCAGCATCGATCGGCTTCAGTTAGCAGCAGTAGCGAAGGAATCGCTCGATCGGGTTCAGTTAACATCCATCGATCGATCGCTCGGGTTCAGTAACGCGTAGCCTGCAGTGCAATCGCTCGGGTTCAGTTAGAGCCCAACGCCTCGCTCGGGTTCAGTTAGAGCCAACGCCTTGCACACACGCGCGTACGTGTACGAGAGAAACGTGCATCGCTCGGCCCCCGACCTCCCACCGTAACCGGGAAATCCCCGAAATTTTCCTCCCCTTCGCTTCTACCACGGTTTTTTCCGTCATGGACGGACCAAAGAATGTCATGCAGCTGCGTCTCCGACCCGCCCAGGACGAAAAGCCCATTTTCTGTCATGATTTTTTGTCATAGAAGTAGGAGCCCACCACATCTATGATGATACCGGGTTTTGTCACAATTATCGTCATAGAAGTGTCATATGTATGACAGAAAAAAAATTCGTTCGGCCCAAAATGTCACGGATGTGTCTTTTTTTTTGTAGTGTCGTTCCCAGAACGCCGACACCCTCTTTCGTCTTCGTCTATTGGCAACTTTATTTGAGGCTATATTTTTATTCACCACATGATATGTGTTTTGCTTGGAGCATCTTGTATTATTTGAGTCTTTGATTTTTATTTTACCACAATCATCCTTGTTGTACACACCTTTTGAGAGAGACACGCAATAATCAGAATTTGTTAGAATACTCTATGTGCTCACTTATATCTTTCGAGCTAGATAATTTTGCTCTAGTACTTCACTTATATCTTTTTAGAGCATGGTGGTGATTTTATTTTATAGAAATTATTGATCTCTCATGCTTCACTTATACTATTTTGAGAGTCCTTTAGAACAACATGGTATTTTGCTTTGGCTATAAAATTAGTCCTAATATGATAGGCATCCAAGATGGGTATAATAAAAACTTTCATATAAAGTGCATTGAATACTATGATAAGTTTGATTCCTTATGATTGTTTTGCGATATGAAGATGATGATATTAGAGTCATGCTAGTTGAGTAGTTGTGAATTTGAGAGATACTTGTGTTAAAGTTTGTGATTCCCGTAGCATGCACGTATGGTGAACCATTATGTAATAAAGTCGGAGCATGATTTATTTTTTGATTGTATTCCTTATGAGTGGCGGTCGGGGACGAGCGATGGTCTTTTCCTACCGATCTATCCCCCTAGGAGCATGTGTGTAATACTTCGTTTTGATAACTAATAAATTTTTGCAATAAGTATGTGGGTTCTTTATGACTAATGTCGAGTCCATGGATTATACACACTCTCACCCTTCCACCATTGCTAGCCTCTCTAGTACCATGAAACTTTTGTCGGTACCATAAACCCACCATTTACCTTCCTCAAAACAGCCACCATACCTACCTATTATGGCATTTCCGTAGCCATTCCAAGATATATTGCCATGCAACTTTCCACCGTTTCGTTTATTATGACATGCTCCATCATTGTCATATTGCTTTGCATGATCATGTAGTTGACATCGTATTTGTGGAGAAGCCACCGTTCATAATTTTTCATAAACCCATCATTTACCTTCCTCTTGATTCATTGCACATCCCGGTACACCGCCGGAGGCATTCACATAGAGTCATATTTTGTTCTAAGTATCAAGTTGTAACTCCTGAGTTGTAAGTAAATAAAAGTGTGATGATCATCATTATTAGAGCATTGTCCCATATGAGGAAAGGATGATGGAGACTATGATTCCCCCACAAGTCGGGATGAGACGCTGGGCGAAAAAAAGAGGCCATAAAAAAAGGGAGACAAGGCCCAAATAAAAAATAAAAAATGAGATAAAAAGAGAGAAGGGGCAATGCTACTATCCTTTTGCCACACTTGTGCTTCAAAGTAGCACCATGATCTTCATGATAGAGTGTCTCCTATTTTGTCACTTTCATATACTAGTGGGAATTTTTCATTATAGAACTTGGCTTGTATATTCCAATGATGGGCTTCCTCAAAATGCCATAGGTATTCGTGAGCAAGCGAGTTGGATGCACACCCACTTAGTTTCTTTTTGAACTTTCATACACTTATAGCTCTAGTGCATCCGTTGCATGGCAATCCCTACTCACTCACATTGATATCTATTGATGGGCATCTCCATAGCCCGTTTATACGCCTAGTTGATGTGAGACTATCTTCTCCTTTTTGTCTTCTCCACAACCACCATTCTATTCCACCTCTAGTGCTATGTCCGTGGCTCACGTTCATGTGTTGCGTGAAGATTAAAAAAGTTTGAGAACATCAAAAGTATGAAACAATTGCTTGGCTTGTCATCTGGGTTGTGCATGATTTAAATATTTTGTGTGATGAAGATAGAGCATAGCCATACTATATGATTTTGTAGGGATAGCTTTCTTTGGCCATGTTATTTTGAGAAGACATGATTACTTTGTTAGTATGCTTGAAGTATTTTTATTTTCTATGTCAATATTAAACTTTTATTTTGAATCTTTCGGATCTGAGCATTCATGCCAAAATAAAGAAAATTACATTGATAATTATGTTAGATAGCATTCCACATCAAAAATTCTGTTTTTATCATTTACCTACTCCAGGACGAGCAGGAATTAAGCTTGGGGATGCTTGATACGTCTCCAACGTATCTATAATTTTTTATTGTTCCATGCTATTATATTATCTGTTTTGGAAGTTTAATGAGATTTAATATTCTCTTTCATTTATTTTTTGGGACTAACCTATTAACCGCAGGCCCAATGCTAGTTTCTGTTTTTCGCCTATTTTACAGTTTCGTAGAAAAGGAATACCAGATGGAATCCAAACGGAATGAAACCTTCGCGATGATCTTTCTTGGACCGAAAGCAAACCAAAAGACTTAGAGTTGAAGTCTGGAATTCCGTGAGGCAGCCACGAGGCAGGAGGGCGCGCCTAGGGGGTAGGTGCGCCCCCCACCCTCATGGGCCCCACGTAGCTCCACCGACGTACTTCTTTCGCCTATATATACTCTTATACCCTAGATTGATCGCAGAGAGACACAAAGCCATTTTTCCACCGCCGCAACCTTCTGTACCCGTGAGATCCCATCTTGGGCCTTTTCCAGCGATTTGCTGGAGGAGGAATCGATCACGGACGGCTTCTACATCAACACCATAGCCTCTCCGATGAAGCGCATGAATAGTTTACCACATACCTTCGGGTCCATAGTTATTAGCTAGATGGCTTCTTCTCTCTCTTTGACTCTCAATACAAAGTTCTCCTCAATGTTCTTGGAGATCTATTCGATGTAATACTCTTTTGCAGTGTGTTTGCCTAGATCCGATGAATTGTGGGTTTATGAACTAGATTATCTATGAATATTATTTGGTTCTTATCTGAATTCTTATATGCATGATTTGATATCTTTACAAGTCTCTTCGAATTATCGGTTTAGTTTGGCCTACTAGATTGATCTTTCTTGCAATGGGAGAAGTGCTTAGCTTTGGGTTCAATCTTGCGGTGTCCTTTCCTAGTGACAGTAGGGGCAGCAAGGCACATATTGTATTGTTGCCATCAAGGATAAAAAGATGGGATTTATATCATATTGCTTAGTTTATCCCTCTACATCATGTCATCTTGCTTAAAGCGTTACTCTGTTCTTATGAACTTAATACTCTAGATACATGCTGGATAGCGGTCGTTGTGTGGAGTAATAGTAGTAGATGCAGAATCGTTTCGATCTACTTGACACGGACGTAATGCCTATATTCATGATCATTGCCTAGATATTCTCATAACTATGAGCTTTTCTATTAATTGCTCGGCAGTAATTTTTTCACCCACTGTAATACATGCTATCTTGAGTGAAGGCACTAGTGAAACCTATGGCCCCCGGGTCTCTTATTATATTATCTCTATCAGATCTCACTTTTGCGAGTGACCGTAAAGGGATTGACAACCCTTTTATCGCGTTGGTTGCAAGGTTCTTGATTGTTTGTATAGGTACTAGGTGACTTGTGCATTGTCTCCTACTGGATTGATACCTTGATTCTCAAAATCTGAGGGAAATACTTACGCTACTTTGCTGCATCACCCTTTCCTCTTCAAGGGAAAACCAACGCATGCTCAAGAGGTAGCAGTCTCATGTGCGTGGACATGTAAGGTTGGTCCGGACGACTTGATCCCACAATACCGCCGAATCAAAATAAGACGTTGGTGGTAAGCAGTATTACTATCACCGCCCACAACTCTTTGTGTTCTACTCATTCATATCATCTACGCATAGAGCTGGCTCTGATACCACTGTTGGGAAATGTTGAATGGAAAAATAAAAAAATTCTACGCACACGCAATGATCTATTCATGGAGATGCATAGCAACAAGGGAAGAGTGTGTCTACGTAACCTCGTAGAACATAAGCGGAAGCGTTTGACAATGCGGTTGATATTGTCAAACTTCTTCTAGCTCCGATCGATCAAGTACCGAACGTACGGTACATCCGAGTTCTGCACACATTCAGTTCGGTGACGTCCCTCGCCTTCTTGATCCAACAAGGTGTCGAGATAGTAGATGAGTTCCGTCAGCACGACGGCGTGGTGACGATGATGGTGTAGTGATCCTCGCAGGGTTTCGCCTAAGCACTGCGAAAATATGAGTGTAAACTGTGGAGGGGGCGCCGCACACTGCTAACAATTGTTGTTGTGTGTCTAGGTGCCCCCTCCCCACATATATCTTTCCCTAATAATAAAGCACGAATTGACTTTGTCGGATTCACCGTCACAATATGTTTTTTTCCGTGAATTTACACTTTCAGTTCGAATTTAAAACATATACCCGGGGTGGTACTAATTCGGGTGCCCGTGGCATTGAAAAAACGTTTCGTTTAAGAAAAAAACCTACATCTGTATGTATTCAACCCGCGATTCATCTGTTTCATCTTATCCAGACTCCCCCTCCTCGTGGCGCTCCGCTCCGCTCCGCCCCGCCCCGCCCACCTCTTGCTACGCCCCTTGCGCCGCCGGGTGCCTCCTGCCCCGCTCGGCCCCTCACCACGCGCCGCCGGCCTTCTCCTGCCTCTCAATCCCATCTCCTCCTTACCCGCGGCTTTCTTCGCCGTTCACCGCTCCCCTCCATCTACTGGTCGCGACCTCGTGGGAGGCAGATGATGGGAGGGTGCGGCGCTGGCGTCCGGCTCCAGGAGCTCGAGAGGGCCGATCTGCGCGTCGGCGACCTCGCGGGAGGCATGGCATGGCGTGCTGCGCTCGAGACGAGCGGGCTCGAGTAAGGGGATTGGAGGGTGGCGCCGGCGGGATCGCGGACGGGGATGGAGTGGGCGGGTGCCGGCAAGATCGAGGCCGGGGATGGAGAGGGCGGTCGGCGAGCTGGCGGCTGAGGATGGAAGAGACGGCGCTAATTCGCTACTACTCGCACCGCACCACGTCCCTAGCTTCCTCCTCTCTGATCGAACTGAGTCTGTTTTACAAAGGGATCCGGCGACTAGAGGGGGAGCTGCCACCGGTGACGCTGCCGGAGAAGCTGGCGAGGTTCCTCCAGAAGTGCGCCGAAGGAGTTCCAGGACGAGCCCCGGTATAGCGGAGACCGGTGGTACCTTGGTGGCTGGGTTCCAGATGGTGAGCTGCCTGCTGCTACTACCATATTATAGTACTGGCTGACTACGTGAGGGTTTCAGTTTATCTATAAATGGCACAAGCTGTTCATTCAGCCGGTACTATAATTTGCTGCTTCTACCAAATCACAAGATCAGTTTATCCATGCTCATGGAATTTCGTGTGTAGGGCTACGATTACAAACTCCATTGATTATTCACGCTCTGGTCGATGCTCTGTTGGCAGCCCACTGACCAGGCAACTCTATCGTTGAGGACCGTGTGGACCGCAGGAGGATCCCTGATGCTTTGTTGCTCCTGTGACCTTCAATTTGTTGTGTGGCTGTCTACAAACGTACAGTAGCTTCATTCAAATTCTTTTTAGAAATTGCTAGACGAATTTCTTTGTAGAGCTGAGAGAAAAGATGCATAGACAATAGAATTATGTTTAGGTTTGCAATAATTCGTTCTATTTGCTTGCAAACAAATTGCACAAGCCGTTCATTTGTTGGATGACGTTTGCATGTATTTCTAGCAAGTTATAAAAACTGATGGAAGATGCTTTGTGTATTCTTTTGTGTGTCTATCAGAACAGGCATGGTGGGAGGGCGATGCTCTGTTGACTGCTTTTCTTAATATTACAGAGGGAGGATCGAAGTGGAGATTGGTACTTTCCCTTTCAGCGGCCAAACAAAAGCAACACTTTTTCATGTGATTTTAGATGAAACGACCAGAGTGTGTAAAATCTGGATCGCTACAAACAGGTCAAGGTTAGTTATGTTTCTCCTTCTGATATTCTCTAGATAATGCTATCAAGCAAGATCACCTTAGGACAATATAATCTACTATTTACTTTCTTTGTGTTTCAGTATGTTCAAACTATTTACATGTGTGCAAATGGGCATAGTTTGATTATGCGACTTAGTGTCTTACTTGTTCTGCCTAACTGTTGGATCCTAGCTCTTATGTTATCTACCTATAGCCAGTGCATGCCAAAAAATAAAATAAAACCTATGGCCAGTGATATGTTTATGGCTGGATGTCTACTGCTTCTGTCAATGCCATAGTAGATTCAATCGAAACTGATATATCTAAACAACAATTGTTTCATTTCGATCACATAACATTATTTTTGCTGAAAAATCACAACGTTTTATTCAAGTTTGTGGGTGTTTTCCCTAATCTGTTTGCAACTTGGCATGAGAGTCCGTTTATGCATGTAGTTATTTTGGTCCAGAAATCGACCATGGATGATGCTCCTTATTTTGAAGAGACTAAGTTCTTCTGAGCCTCCGATAAAATAAACAAAGAGGGCTTTAATGAGATGATGCTTCTTGTTTAATGTTGTTAGATCTCCTAAAATAATTTGAAGGCGTGGGGCTTGCTGGTCAAGTAGGTTGCGCCGCTCCATCAGGATGTCCTCCCCCACTGTAGTGTTAACTGATTAATCATGCACATCCATTAAAGCAAAGATTCAGAAAAATGTTTAGTACACTAATTAATCAATCAGTAAAGGACAAATTGTTTAATCCTACTATTTAGACACTCCATCCATCCAATCTAGTGAGTTTAAATTGATTAATCCTGCACATTCTTAAATTATGAAGAGTAAAAAAAAGATTTTGGTGTTGGAGGAGCAGCGAGCAAGTGTAGTTTGCAAACCAAATGCAGTTTCTATAGTGAACACTGATTTGCGACCTCAGCTCAGCCATATTGAACGGATTTATTGCTCTGTGAAATAGGAGTTAGCCCATATAGAAATGCCACTCCAATATTGGAGGAAGTGTTGATTGAGCTGAGAAATTTACTTGACGATGAAAGGAACGATTTGCTTCAAAATTTACAGAATAACTTCTCCAAGCTCTCAGAAGAGAAGCAATAATGTGACTCCCAGGTGCCTCTCTGAGAGAAAAGCTGGAGATGCTTTGCCAGTGGCAAAAAAGGGAAGTAATTGCTACGGACGCCAGCCAGGTGTTCATGCTATTTGATTAATGTTTTCTGCTCTTAATAATGCTTCCATTTTTCTTCTTTTAGAACCCTTCTTTTGTACTCTTACAAATAGCAGGTGAAAGGAGAAGGATGAAGAAGTCAAGCTATTGGAGAGATCAATTGAGGAGCTCAAAAGAACTTTAGTGTTCTCAAAAGTAGCTTTATTCAGTTTGAGTGAATTTTGTGTAGGTGTTGTAGCTATTCATTTTGCCATGCATTCTGAATGTTAGTACACACCCATGTTGGTACAGAACTCCTATTGTTATGCCTGTTATGACAACAACTTTCCCCGATTTTTGTGCATAAACATACATATGTGGACTAAATTCTTTTGTTACTTGCTCAGCCAATACATATGTATGCTTTTTTTGCGGGTGAATACATATCTATGCTAATATAGTTATTGGTGTTATGATATTGGTTGAGTCAATTATATACCATTTACAATATTCAAATAGGCTTTGAGTTTGGTATATGCAAAATGTTTACAACCTATTAACGTTGAAGTGATAACTGATAAAAAATTATGCATCAGTGCATTCATCCATCTATGGTAACTATGCAAGCATGCATGACTAACATTTGTTTTTCAAATTTTCAATCATTTTTCTCAAGAATTGTCCTTATCTCGGATGAGATATATTGATGCATTCCTATATTTTCATATACTTCTAATCCCTGAAAACACAAGACAAATCCTAAAAGAAGTTACTTTTTGTAATTAAAATTGCTAGCAATGACCTTTTTGTTTTACGCTATTAAATATCTTATGATCTAA
Organism: Triticum urartu; assembly: GCF_003073215.2. Taxonomy (NCBI): domain Eukaryota; kingdom Viridiplantae; phylum Streptophyta; class Magnoliopsida; order Poales; family Poaceae; genus Triticum; species Triticum urartu. The sequence continues at coordinate 422,028,176 of NC_053025.1, forward strand.
ACATCATGCACCTGCCTGGAAACACATATTAGCATTGACCAGTGAATTTTCACTAAGAAAAGAGAGCCTGATTCTTGGGAATATTTTTCTCCCGTTGCAACGCACGGGCCCTTTTGCTAGTGTATATATATATAGGTGGGAGGGGAGGAGAGGCAACGAGGGGCGCCCCAAGTAGGATCCGAATCCTACTTGGGGTTTCCTCGAGTGGCGCCCCTTCCTTATTTCATCGAAGAAGAAAGGGAAGGGGAAGGGAGAAAGGAAGGGGGGCCAAACCCCCCCTTTTCCTTCTCCAATTCGGCCACATGCCATAGGGGGTGGCGCCACCCCTTTGTGGGCTGGTGTGCTCCCCTCTCATGGCCCATATGGCCCATATATTCCCCCTGGAGGTTCTGGTAACCCCTCCGGTACTCCGATAAATACCCGATACACTCCGGAACACTTTCGGTGTCCGAATATTATCGTCCTATATATAAATCTTTACCTCTCAACCATTTCCAGACTCCTCGTCATGTCCTTGATCTCATCTGGGACTCCGAACAATATTCGGTCACCAAATCACATAACTCATATAATACAATATCGTCTTCGAATACGTTAAGCGTGCGCATCCTACGGGTTTGAGAACTATGTAGACATGACCGAGAAACTTCTTCGGTCAATAACCAATAGCAGAACCTGGATGCTCATATTGGCTCCTACATATTCTACGAAGATCTTTATCGGTCGAACCGTTATGACGACATACGTTATTCCCTTTGTCTATCGGTATGTTACTTGCCCGAGATTTGATCGTTGGTATCTTCATACCTAGTTTAATCTCGTTACCGGAAAGTCTTTTTACTCATTCCGTAATACATCACCTCATGACTAACTCCTTAGTTGTTTGCTTGCAAGCTTATGGTGTGTATTACTGAGAGGGCCCAGAGATAATTCTCCGATACTCGGAGTGACAAATCCTAATCTCGATCTATGCCAACTCAACAAACACCTTCGGAGATACATGTAGAGCATCTTTATAATCATCCAGTTATGTTGTTATGTTGTGATGTTTGATAGCACACAAGGTATTCCTCCGGTATCTAGGAGTTGCATAATCTCATAGTCGGAGGAATATGTATTTGACATGAAGAAAGCAATAGCAATAAAACTGAATGATCATTATGCTAAGCTAACGGATGGGTCTTGTCCATCACATCGTTCTCCTAATGATGTGATCCCATTATCAAATGACAACACATGTCCATGGTTAGGAAACCTTCACCATCTTTGATAAACGAGCTAGTCTAGTAGAGACTCACTGGGGATATGGTATTTGTTTATGTATTCACACATGTATTTAAGTTTCCGGTCAATACAATTCTAGCATGAATAATAAACCTTTATCATGATTTAGGAAATATAATAATAATCATTTTATTATTGCCTCTATGGCATATTTCCATCAATACTGTCGGATTTCGGGTTCCGGTCGCGAGGCTTGGCCCCTCGCGAGGGTCTTGGGTGTTTGCTGGTGAAGATGGGCCGTACAGGGCCGCTGGAGGAGCCACGTTGCGGGCCGCAGGCAGGCAAGTCTGGGGACCCCCGTTCCCAGAATGTCGACAAATACCATGCGGTTATAGCAATGAGCTCCTATGCGTTCTAAGGGCCTAATATAGATAGTTCTTGATATGTCATGCGGAGTAAAAATTCAAAAACTGCCTCTCCCGCATGATCAACAACACAAGCATTTTTAACCGCTTCTTACATACCCAACTTATCCCACACCTCTGTAGCCTTTTGGCACAGAAACAACACATATTTTGTATCATCTGGCCCATTCGAGCATGATGGGCAAATGGACGAATTTTTCATGTGTCTATTGGCGAGCGTAACACGGCATGGGAGGCTCCCATGTAACATACGCCAGATAAAGATTTTTACCTTCGCTGGACAAGCTAGTTTCCATATCTTACCCCAAATAGGATTGACCTTACTCTGCCCATACCGTTTGTGTATCCCAATTTTCTCCCGTGTTGTTTATTCCATTCCTCCAAATAAGTTGATTGAACAGTGAACAACTCATTTTTTTGCAGCTCCCAGCAATGAAATCTGGCATATTATGCATAGGGAGAGGGATCATCGGGACTCGCTGGGCATCAATTTGCCACAATGTGTGTCTCACCAAATCTTCATCCCAAACATTCATGACTGGATCAATAAAATCAACAACTTTTGATAGAAGATGCCCTCGTCTAGGGGTAATAATTTTTCTATTTGCACTACTCGGGATCCATGCATCTCCCCATATATCAATATTTTTCCCATTTCTAACTCGCCATATATAACCATTTCTAAGAGAGTCTACTCTTGCCATAATGCTTTGCCAAGTAAAAGTGGAGCCCTTCTTTAAAGTTGCATTCATCAAATCACTCTCTAGGAAGTACTTGGCTCATAAGATTGTGGCACATAGGGAATCAACATGATCAATGAGATGACAAGCTTGTTTGGCTAACAAAGCCAGATTAAATAGTGTATGTCCCGAAAACCCATTCCTCCTTGGTCTTTCAGAACACACATCTTCCATCACGCCATCCAATGCATCCTTTTCTGGTTGTCCTCGTCATCCCACCAAAAATGCAACATCATGTTTAATGATTCCTTTACAATTTTTTTAGGAATTTTAAAGACGGACATGACATAAGTTAAAATAGCTTGAACAACATATTTGAGCAAAAATTCCTTTCCTCCAGTAGATAACCATTTTTATTTCCATCCACTAATTTTCATAATAATCCGATCAATCAGGAACTGAAAACATGTCCATACCCACATTGGCAGGTAAACCCAAATATTTGTCATTGAGTGCTTCAGTCATAATTCTCAAAATAGCACAAATTTACACCTTGTTTTCCACTTTTATATCGGGGCTAAAGAATATGCTAGATTTTTTTACACTCACCATTTTCCCCGAGGCGGCACAATAAGAACCCGGAACTAATCTCAAAGCCTCCACATTCATGGCATTTGCTCGCATAAGGATCAAAGAATCATAGGCAAAGAGGAGATTGGAATCGGAAGGGCCTTCTCTGTTAACCTTAATACCGGAAATATTGCCCATCTCATTCGCGTTTGCTAAGAGGGCAGTTAAGCCCTCTATACATAACATGAACAAATAAGGAGATAGAGGATCCTGCTGCCTCAGTCTTCTAGTGGTTTTAAAACTCTCATATATTCCACACAATATAACGGACCCGATACTCCACAGAGGAAGCACATTGCATAATTAGGTTCACCCAATTCTCTTGGAAACCCAGTTTTTTTTAAAAATCATTTAAAAAAGACCATTCCACTCGATGATATGCTTTGCGCATGTCTAGTTTGGTTGCACACAAACCTTCTTCACCCGCCCTTTTCTTTTTTATTGTGTGGTAACACTCATATGCCACTAAAATATTGTCTGCAATCATTCTTCCACGGACAAAAGCACTCTGAGTTGGGCTGATAATATCTGATAGAACTATCTTCAATTGAGCAACAATCATTTTTGAAATAACCTTATACACCACATTGCACAAACTGGCTGGTCTAAATTGTGTTACCTTTTCCGGAGAGTTAACCTTCGAGGTCATTACAATTGTAGTATCATTCCATCCTGCTGGTATAGAACATGTATTCACCGCCTGGAGGACCTCCCCTCTTAGATCTTCTCCCAACATAGACCAAAATATCTTGCAAAAAATAGCGTGTAGACCATCTAGTCCTGACGCTTTAAATCACCAATATCAAAAAGGGCCTTCCTAACTTCCTTTGCCGTATATGGGGCCATAAGGGCATTATGCATATCATCTGTCACTTTCCTTTTGACAAGAGATAGAACTTCCGGATTCGGTTGGGAGATTTCTGATGTAAATACCCTCTAATGTGATCCTCCAGTTCCATATCTTGCACCCACACCCCATTGTCACCAAGTAATTTTTTAATTTGATTTCTTTTTTACTGGCTATTGCCAAATTATGAAAAAAGAGGTGTTACGGTCCCAATGCAATAGCCAGTTTGCACGACCATGTTGGATCCAGTAAATCTCCTCTTGTTTCTAAAGATTTTCAATAAGGGCAAGAATCTCCTTTTGTCGTGCTAGGGAATCCGTACACATAGGTCCTCTGCGTAGCTTTTCTAATTCCTTCTTTAATTTATCAATTCTTTTTTGGTCCTTTCAGAGTATTACAGTCCCAACTGTGCAGATCCGCCTGTACCGCTCATGTATGCTCAATGAGAGATGGCCGAATACCCCTCATCTTTGCTTTTTCCCATGTTGCACATACAATTTCTCCAACTGTCTCTTCCTTGAGCCATCGAGCTTAATTGTTTCACTCATCCCATTGGGCGATTAAAAATATTGCCATCAAAATATTCGGTATCCAGGACGAGGGGACGATGATCAGAGTGAACATGGTCCTCGTTTATGATCGTAGCCCGAGGGAATTTATTTTCCCATTCCACATTGCAAACCACTCAGTCGAGTCTCTCCCTAGTTTCACCTCTCCTCCAGGTGAAAGGCTCACCAATACATCCCATTTCCTCATGGAAGCACTCCCCTAAACAATTAAGAAAATCTCTCATCATAGCATTAGGTCTCACATTTCCGCCTTCCTTTTCCGTTGAAAACAAAATTTCATTAAAATGTCCTAAGACCACCCAGGGGTGATTACCCTTATTGTGTAAGTTTCGAATATTATCCCAAGACAAGTTATGCTCACTCCAAGTCGGATGACCATAAAAACCTGTAAACCACCACTGTATATTATCTTCATTCATAAAAACAATATGAATGAAATGAGGCGACACATAGTTCGAAATAACTTTACTCATCTTATGATAAAAAAAGACTAGGCCACCGGCCTGACCATCACTCTCCTCTACAATCATTGAATCAAAATATAACAAATGACGTAGCTCATCAGCTTTACATTTATTCAAGTGCGACTCTGAAAGAAAAATCAAATCCACTTTGATACGCCCTTGGAGCTCGAAGAGCTAGTGAGCTGCCATGGGGGATTGCATACCACGACAGTTCCAGCCTAGGATCTTCACTGATGCGCCATCATCTCCAATAGATTCCCTTCTCTGTTGCATGTAGGCTTCCTCCTCCTCTATTTCCTTTGCTTCATGTTTGATTACCCCATTAACATCCTTCGTAGATTCTACCCTATCCATGCATCTTCGCTTTGAGGAAACACTCACCTCACCATACAACATGTGTTTCATAGCTATGCATCTCTTTCTCAAAAGAAAAGTGTAAATCGCTACCTGTAGGTGGGGCACCAAAGGGATTTCTCCTTTTTTTACCTATTATTTCCTTACGTGCACTCTCTGATCTCTCACTCCCTCCCTTCTTTCTACTTTTGCTCTCCTTCCTCTTAGGCTAGCCCTGCTTGGGATTTCTTTCAGCAGTAAAAATAAACGATGCAGTGTCATTTGCCATGGCCTAATCAACCAGCCTAGCAGCAACAACCCTTGACAAGGCCTCTAGCACTCCTGGCTTGAACATCAGCTGGTTTTGGTAGGAAGTAGCTACAACCACAGCAGGGGCAAGGCCAACCACACCCAGCGGATGGATCCCCTGGCCCTCCTGGCCAGTAGGACATCCCTGGTGACCGGTAGCAGTAATTAGTGCCTGTGAGGGGTTGAAAACTTCCAGGTGCAACAACTATTGGCCCTCCTAGCCATGAATTGATGGGTTTCGTAGTAATTTCAAAAAAATTCCTACGCTCACGCAAGATCATAGTGATGCATAGCAACAAGAGGGGGAGAGTGTGATCTACGTACCCTTGTAGATCGACAACGGAAGCGTTTGGTTGATGTAGTCGTACGTCTCCACGGCCCGACCGATCAAGCACCGAAACTACGGCACCTCCGAGTTCTAGCACACGTTCAGCTCGATGACGATCCCCGGACTCCGATCCAGCAAAGTGTCGGGGAAGAGTTCCGTCAGCACGACGGCATGGTGACGATCTTGATGTACTACTGCAGCAGGGCTTCGCCTAAGCACCGCTACAATATTATCGAGGACTATGGTGGAAGGGGGCACCGTACACGGCTAAGAATATGATCACGTGGATCAACTTGTGTTTTTCTGGGGTGCCCCTACCTCCGTATATAAAGGCTCAAGGGGGGGGGGGTGCAGCCGGCCTAGGAGAGGCGCGCCAGGAGGAGTCCTACTCCCTCTGGGAGTAGGATCCCCCCCCAATCCTAGTTGGAATAGGATTCATGGAGGGGGGAAAAGAGAGAGGGGGGCCGGCCCCCTCTCCTTGTCCTATTCGGACCAAGGGAGGGGAGGGGAGGGGCGTGCGGCCCATCTTGGGCTGCCCCTTCTCTTTTCCACTTAGGCCCATATAGCTCCCGGGGGGTTCCGGTAACCTCCCGGTACTCCGGTAAAATCCCGATTTCACCCGGAACACTTCCGATATCCAAACATAGGCTTCCAATATATCAATCTTTATGTCTCGACCATTTCGAGACTCCTCGTCATGTCCGTGATCACATCCGGGACTCCGAAAAACCTTTGGTACATCAAAATGCATAAACTCATAATATAACTGTCATCGTAACCTTAAGCGTGCGGACCCTACGGGTTCGAGAACAATGTAGACATGACCGAGACACATCTCCGGTCAATAACCAATAGCGGAACCTGGATGCTCATATTGGCTCCTACATATTCTACGAAGATCTTTTATCGGTCAGACCGCATAACAACATACGTTGTTCCCTTTGTCATCGGTATGTTACTTGCCCGAGATTCGATCGTCGGTATCCCATACCTAGTTCAATCTCGTTATCGGAAAGTCTCTTTAATCATTCTGTAATACATCATCCCGCAACTAACTCATTAGTTGCAATGCTTGCAAGGCTTAAGTGATGTGCATTACCGAGAGGGCCCAGAGATACCTCTCCGACAATCGGAGTGACAAATCCTAATATCGAAATACGCCAACCCAACATGTATCTTTGGAAACACCTGTAGAGCTCCTTTATAATCACCCAGTTACGTTGTGACGTTTGGTAGCACACAAAGTGTTCCTCTGGCAAACGGGAGTTGCATAATCTCATAGTCATAGGAACATGTATAAGTCATGAAGAAAGCAACAACAACATACTAAACGATCGGGTGCTAAGCTAATGGAATGGGTCATGTCAATCAGATTATTCACCTAATGATGTGATCCCGTTAATCAAATAACAACTCTTTGTCCATGGTTAGGAAACATAACCATCTTTGATTAACGAGCTAGTCAAGTAGAGGCATACTAGTGACATTCTGTTTGTCTATGTATTCACACATGTATTATGTTTCCGGTTAATACAATTCTAGCTTGAATAATAAACATTTATCATGATATAAGGAAATAAATAATAACTTTATTATTGCCTCTAGGGCATATTTCCTTCAGTCTCCCACTTGCACTAGAGTCAATAATCTAGTTCACATCACCATGTGATTTAACACCAATAGTTCACATCTTTATGTGACCAACACCCAAAGGGTTTACTAGATTCAGTAATCTAGTTCACATCGCTATGCGATTAACACCCAAAGAGTACTAAGGTGTGATCATGTTTTGCTTGTGAGAGAAGTTAGTCAACGGGTCTGCCACATTCAGATCCGTATGTATTTTGCAAATTTCTATGTCAACAATGCTCTGCACAGAGCTACTCTAGCTAATTGCTCCCACTTTCAATATGTATCCAGATTGAGACTTAGAGTCATCTGGATTAGTGTCAAAACTTGCATCGACGTAACCCTTTACGATGAACCTTTTTTGTCACCTCCATAATCGAGAAACATATCCTTATTCCACTAAGGATAATTTTGACCGCTGTCCAGTGATCTACTTCTAGATCACTATTGTACTACCTTGCCAAAATCAGTGTAGGGTATACAATAGATCTGGTACATAGCATGGCATACTTTATAGAACCTATGGCTGAGGCATAGGGAATGACTTTCGTTCTCTTTCTATCTTCTGTCGTGGTCGGGTTTTGAGTCTTACTCAATTTCACACCTTGTAACACAGATAAGAACTCTTTCTTTGACTGTTTTATTTTGAACTACTTCAAAATCTTGTCAAGGTATGTACTCATTGAAAAAAACTTATCAAGCGTCTTGATCTATCTCTATAGATCTTGATGTTTAATATGTCAGCAGCTTCACCGAGGTCTTTCTTTGGAAAATTCCTTTCAAACACTCCTTTATGCTTTGTAGATAATTCTACATTATTTCCGATCAACAATATGTCATTCACATATACTTATCAGAAATGTTGTAGTGCCCCCACTCACTTTCTTGTAAATATAGGCTTCTCCAAAAGTCTGTATAAAACCAAATGCTTTGATCACACTATCAAAGCGTTTATTCCAACTCCGAGAGGCTTGCACCAGTCCATAAATGGATCGCTGGAGCTTGCACACTTTGTTAGCTCCCTTTGGATCGACAAAACCTTCCGGTTGCATCATATACAACTCTTCTTCCAGAAATCCATTCAGGAATGCAGTTTTGACATCCATCTGCCAAATTTCATAATCATAAAATGCGGCAATTGCTAACATGATTCGGACAGACTTAAGCATCGCTACGGGTGAGAAGGTCTCATCGTAGTCAATCCCTTGAACTTGCCGAAACCCTTTTGCGACAAGTCGAGCTTTGTAGACAGTAATATTACCGTCGGCGTCAGTCTTCTTCTTGAAGATCCATTTATTCTCAATTGCTTGCCGATCATTGGGCAAGTCAACCAAAGTCCACACTTTGTTCTCATACATGGATCCCATCTCAGATTTCATGGCTTCAAGCCATTTTGCGGAATCTGGGCTCACCATCGCTTCTTCATAGTTCGTAGGTTCATCATGATCTAGTAGCATGACTTCCAGAACAGGATTACCGTACCACTCTGGTGCGGATCTTACTCTGGTTGATCTACGAGGTTCAGTAGTATCTTGTTCTGAAGTTTCATGATCATTATCATTAGCTTCCTCACTAATTGGTGTAGGTGTCACAGAAACAGTTTTCTGTGATGCACTACTTTCCAATAAGGGAGCAGGTACAGTTACCTCGTCAAGTTCTACTTTCCTCCCACTCACTTCTTTCGAGAGAACCTCCTTCTCTAGAAAGGATCCATTCTTAGCAACGAATGTCTTGCCTTTGGATCTGTGATAGAAGGTGTACCTAACAGTAACTTTTTGGGTATCCTATGAAGACACACTTTTCCGATTTGGGTTTGAGCTTATCAGGATGAATTTTTTTCACATAAGCATTGCAACCCCAAACTTTAAGAAACGACAACTTTGGTTTCTTGCCAAACCACAGTTCATACGGTGTCGTCTCAACAGATTTAGATGGTGCCCTTTTAACGTGAATGCAGCTGTCTCTAATGCATAACCCCAAAACGATAGTGGTAGATCGGTAAGAGACATCATAGATTGCACTATATCCAATAAAGTACGGTTATGACGTTCGGACACACCATTATGCTGTGGTGTTCCATGTGGCATGAGTTTGTGAAACTATTCCACATTGTTTTAATTGAAGACCAAACTCGTAACTCAAATATTTGTCTCCGCGATCAGATCGTAGAAACTTTATTTTCTTGTCACGATGATTTTCCACTTCATTCTAAAATTCTTTGAACTTTTCAAATGTTTCAGACTTATGTTTCATCAAGTAGATATACCCATATCTGCTCAAATCATCTGTGAAGTTCAGAAAATAACGATACTTGCCGTGAGCCTTAACACTCATCGCACCGCATACATTAGTATGTATTATTTCCAATAAGTCAGTTGCTCGCTCCGAAGAACGGAGTCTTAGTCATCTTGCCCATGAGGCATGGTTCGCAAGCATCAAATGATTCATAATCAAGTGATTCCAAAATCCCATCAGCATGGAGTTTCTTCATGCGCTTTACACCAATATGACTTAAATGGCAGTGCTACAAATAAGTTGCACTATTCATTATTAACTTTGCATCTTTTGGCTTCAATATTATGAATATGTGTATCACTACGATCGAGATTCAATAAACCATTTATATTGAGTGTATGACCATAGAAGGTTTTATTCATGTAAATAGAACAACAATTATTCTTTGACTTAAATGAATAACCGTATTGCAATAAACATGATCCAATCATATTCATGCTCAACGCAAACACCAAATAACATTTATTTTAGGTTCAACACTAATCCCGAAGGTAAAGGGAGTGTGCGATGGTGATCTTATCAACCTTGGAATCACTTCCAACACATCATCACCTCGCCCTTAACTAGTCTCTGTTTATTTTGCAACTCCCGTTTCGAGTTACTACTCTTAGCAACTGAACCAGTATCAAATACTGAGGGTTGCTATAAACACTAGTAAAGTACACATCAATAACATGTATATCCAATATACCTTTGTTCAGTATGCCATCCTTCTTATCCGCAAGTATCTAGGGCAGTTCCACTTCCAGTGACCATTTCCTTTGTAGTAGAAGCACTCAGTTTTAGGCTTGGGTCTAGCTTTGGGCTTCTTCATGGGAGTGGCAACTTGCTTGCCATTCTTCTTGAAGTTCCCTTTCTTTCCCTTGCCTTTTACTTGAAACTAGTGGTCTTGTCAACCATCAACACTTGATGCTTTTCTTGATTTCTACCTTTGCTCATTTAGCATCACGAAGAGCTTGGAATCATTTTCGTCATCCTTGCATATTATAGTTCATCACGAAGTTCCAGTAACTTGGTGATAGTGACTAGAGAACTTGTCAATCACTATCTTATCTGGAAGATTAACTCCCACTTGATTCAAGCAATTGTAGTACCAGACAATCTGAGCACATGCTCACTGGTTGAGCTATTCTCCTCCATCTTGTAGGCAAAGTACTGTCAGAGGTCTCATACCTCTCGACACGGGCATGAGTATGAAATACCAATTTCAACTCTTGGAACATCTTATATGCTCTGTTCAAAACATTTTTGAAGTCCCGGTTCTAAGCCGTAAAGCATGGTGCACTAAACTATCAAGTAGTCATCATACCGAGCTTGTCAAACGTTCATAACGTCTGCATCTGCTCCTGCAATTCTGTCACCTAGCGGTGCATCAAGACTAATTCTTCTGTGCAGCAATGAGGATAATCCTCAGATCACGGACCAGTCCGCATCATTGCTACTATCATCTTTCAACTTAGTTTTCTCTAGGAACATATCAAAAATAAACGGGGAGCTACATGCGAGCTATTGATCTACAACATAGATATGCAAATACTATCAGGACTAAGTTCATGATAAATTAAAGTTCAATTAATCATATTACTTAAGAACTCCCACTTAGATAGACATCCCTCTAATCATCTAAGTGATCACGTGATCCATATCAACTAAACCATGTCCGATCATCACGTGAGATGGAGTAGTTTTCAATGGTGAACATCACTATGTTGATCATATCTACTATATGATTCACGCTCGACCTTTCAGTCTCAGTGTTCCGAGGCCATATCTGCATATGCTAGGCTCGTCAAGTTTAACCTGAGTATTCCTGCGTGTGCAAAACTGGCTTGCACCCGTTGTATGTGAACGTAGAGCTTATCACACCCGATCATCATGTGGTGTCTCGGCACGACGAACTGTAGCAACGGTGCATACTCAGGGAGAACACTTATACCTTGAAATTTAGTGAGAGATCATCTTATAATGCTACCGTCGTACTAAGCAAAATAAGATGCATAAAGATAAACATCACATGCAATCAAAATATGTGACATGATATGGCCATCATCATCTTGTGCTTTGATCTCCATCTCCAAAGTACCGTCATGATCTCCATCGTCACCGGCATGACACCATGATCTCCATCATCTTGATCTTTATCAACGTGTCGTCACATGGTCGTCTCGCCAACTATTGCTATCGCATAGCGATAAAGTAAAGCAATTATATGGCGCTTGCATCTTATGCAATAAAGAGACAACCATAAGGCTTCTGCCAGTTGCCGATAACTTTAACAAAACATGATCATCTCATACAACAATTATATCTCATCACGTCTTGACCATATCACATCACAACATGCCCTGCAAAAACAAGTTAGACGTCCTCTACTTTGTTGTTGCAAGTTTTACGTGGCTGCTACGGGCTGAGCAAGAACCGTTTCTTACCTACGCATCAAAAAACCACAACGCGGTATAGTGATGTTTTTGATCTTCAGAAAGAACCCTGTTCATTGAATCCGATTCAACTAAAGCTGGAGAAACAGACACCCACTAGCCACCTGTGTGCGAAGCACGTCGGTAGAACTAGTCTGGCGTAAGTGTATGCGTAATGTCGGTCTGGCCGCTTCATCCAACAATGCCGCTGAATCAAGAATCAACTAGTGGCGACAAGCAATATGTATATACCCACGCCCACAACTCCTTTGTGTTCTACTCGTGCATATAACATCTACGCATAAACCTGGCTCTGGATGCCACTGTTGGGGAACGCAGTAATTTCAAAAATCCTACGCACACGCAAGATCATGGTGATGCATAGCAACGAGAGGGGAGAGTGTTGTCTACGTACCCTTGTAGACCGTAAGCGGAAGCGTTATGACAACGCGGTTGATGTAGTCGTACGTCTTCACGATCGACCGATCTAGCACCGAAGGTACGGCACCTCCGCGATCTGCACACGTTCGGCTCGGTGACGTCCCACGAACTCACGATCTAGCAGAGTGTCGAGGGAGAGCTTCGTCAGCACGACGGCGTGATGATGGTGATGATGATGCTACTGGAACAGGGCTTCGCCTAAGCACCGCTACGATATGACCGAGGTGGATTATGGTGGAGGGGGGCACCGCACACGGCTAGATCAATGATCAACTTGTGTGTTCTATGGGGTGTCCCGGGTTTTTGACACCATAGGTGGTGCTTTCATTGAGAGTTCCACTATGTCGTCATCATAAGGAGGGATGGCTCGTCTCGTTGTCAAGAACAACATCACCTCTGGGGGAGCCCTGGCTGTAGGCCAAACTCTCCGACTAGGCGGCTTCATCATGACCGCCCGCTCGGCCGCTGCGCCGACGATGACTTCTCGGGTCATCGAAAATAGCCTCCACATCGGCTCGAAATTCGCCGAGAGATGGATCCAATGGAGCTCTCCTCTTTGAACGAGCTCTTGGATCGCATCGCCGCTCTGGGAGTCTACGGACTATGATCGGATTGGGCTTAAACCCGACCAAAGGGAGATTAACTCTCCGCCGGTCACCCATCAGATAGCGTGTGGTGGAGGAGCAATGCGGCGAATTCTTCCTCTATCCTGAGGACGAACTATGTCCGGGATTCCCGAGCTCTCCGCGAGCGTGGATACCCGTCTACGTGGACGACAGCTCTCGCAGAGGGACGGCGGGAAGGGGGAGAGTGCGCAGAAGGATCAGGCGCGCCCCTCCATCTCGGATGCGGCTTGGTGGAGGGGCGCCACCTTTGGCCGTCTCTGCCTGTCCACTGGTAGGCCTATTTAAGGTCCATGACTCATCGGGGTGCCGGTAACTCCCGGACTTCCGAAAAATGCCGAATCTCGGAATTCATTCGATGTCAAACATCAGGGCTTGCCAATATAGTCGATTCTTTACATCCAATTTTTGGAGAGATCTGCATGGATCGCTCGTGAGTATTCTCGCATTTAAATGAACCTCTGAATGCGACAGTCAATAAGAACATCTTAGAGACATGCAGTGCCAAACCTGCGGGGCAGCATCCCGGAGCCCGAACTTCTAAGATCGGAAACTCCTCCACCCCTAGGTCTCAGATTGGGTCAAGGTCTGGACTTAAATCCACCCACCCACCCAGATATAAACGATCTTTCCCACGTTCGGCAAGAGCCCCAAGAGACAGTACATCACTATTGGGCTAGATTCCTCCTTGTAATGAACAAGGTCAAGGACTGTCGCGAGGAAGACGCAATTTCGTTCTTTTGCAACAATTGCACGAACAAGGGAATCCTCAACGCCATAAGTCACCGTGACATAGCACACTTTGCTGACTAGGAGGCCATAATACGGAAGTATTGTGCGATGGAAAGCACGTGGAAAACCCAAACAAAATTTTGGGATAATCTGGCTCTGACAAAACCCCCAGTTCGAACTAAAAGGGTGCACTCTCATAAGTCGCCCGACTCAATCACAAAGAAGAAAAAGCCCACTACAGGGCGTGGAACCGTATTGGAGGGATGGCTTAACGGGCCCTGCAAAATTCATAGTATGGCGGATACCATACCAACACACAGCCTTAGAGCATGTTGGGTACTCCGGCAGGTGGCCAAGAGCGGTAGAGGATCTCCTCATCCAAAACACTCCAGAACACCCTCCCATGGATAACAATACAGTATTGACAGTCTTCGAGAACTTCGCCTCAAATAATAGGCGTAAGCAAGCACTCCGCAGCCTTGCCGAAGTCTGCCACGTTGCAGCAATAAATCCATGGAGCGGCACGGCTATTACTTTCAATGCCAGTGACGAACCTAAATTCCGAACAGCCCGAGTACCGGCTGCTTTGGTCCTCAGTCCAATTGTGGATGGCTTTCGGCTCACTAAAGTGCTCATGGACGGCGGCAGCGGATTAAACCTCATTTATGAGGGGAATCTTCAAAAAATGGAAATAGACAGCAACCGTATTGAGAAAAGCACCACAACCATCCGAGGAATCATCCCCAGTCGGGAGGCATCTTGCGCTAGGAAAATCACACTAGATGTGGTATTGGATACTCCGGAGAATTACAGGTCCGAAGAAATCACATTCCAAGTGGCCCCGTTTAGCAGCGGATACCACGCCCTTCTAGGGCGGGAGGCATTCATGATTTTTCAAGCCATACCCCATTACGGGTACATGAAGCTCAAAATGCCCGGACCTAATGGAATCATCACTCTAGCTAGTGATACGGACATAGCACTCCGCGCCGAGAACAAAACAGCCGCACTGGCCCTCGAGGAATTATCCGAAGCCCTTGTGGCAGAGGAATTAACCGCACTGCGCTCCACAGTGGACAGGGATGACGTGTTACTAGACAAAAGATCCAAGTCCACCTCCTTTAAACCAGCGGATGAAATAGTCAAATTCCAAGTCCATCCAACGAACCCCACAAAAAAAGCATCCATTGGGGCATAGCTAAACCCCGATGTAGACGCCGCACTACGGGAGTTCCTGCGCGTGAATTGGGAAATATTCGCCTGGCATTCTTCAGACATGCCAAGAATCCCATGCAGGCTGGCCGAGCATAGCCTTAACATTCTAAAAGGATTCAGGCCGGTCAAGCAGACTCTTCGGCGTTTCTCCGAACCTAAGCGACAAGCCATGGGAGATGAGCTAGCCAAATTACTGGAGGCCGGATTCATTAGAGAAATAAAGCATCCAGACTGGCTAGCAAACCTGGTGATGGTGCCAAAGAAGGGCAAATCCTGGCGCCTATGCATCAACTTCAAGGACCTTAATAAGGCTTGCCCAAAGGATCCCTTCCCCCTCCCTCGCATCGATCAAATTATCGACACTACCGCAGGACACGACTCATTGTGCTTCCTCGACGCATACTCCGATTACCACCAAATTAAGATGGCGGAGTCCGACCAAGCCGCAACGACATTCATCACTCCATACGGCCCCTTCTGTTTTAACACAATGCCCTTCGGGCTCAAAAACGCCGGTGCAACGTATCAGCACATGATTCAGACATGTCTGGAAAAATAGATCGGCAAAACAGTGGAGGCATACGTCGATGATGTGGTCATTAAAACCAGACATGTCGACTCCTTAATAGACGACTTGAGGCTCACGTTCGACAATCTCCAAACATACGACATTAAGCACAATCCAGAAAAATGCGTTTTTGGCGTACCCGCCGGAAAGCTCCTGGGCTTTATAGTCTCCAACAGAGGAATTGAAGCAAATTTGGCCAAAATCCGGGCCCTATCGCAGTTGGCTATCCCAACTGACCTCAAGCAAATCCAGAAGTTAACTGGATATTTGGCGGCTTTAAGCCTCTTTATCTCCTGACTAGGAGAAAAGGCACTCCCCCTTTATCGCCTTCTTCGGCGCACCGAACACTTCGAGTGGACGGACGCAGCTACGGCCGGACTAGAGGAAATAAAAGCCATCCTGGCCACCAACCCAATCTTGGCGAACCAATGCTATTATATATAGCGGCAACTCACCAAGTTGTAAGCGCAGTGCTCATCGTCGAACGAGAGATGGACGGACATAAATTCCCACTTCAAAAGCCGGTATATTATGTATCCACCATTCTCACTCCATGCAAATCACGGCACCCACATTATCAAAACATAGCATACGTAGTATTCATGGCATCCCGGAAATTACGACACTACTTTCAAGAGTGTTCAATTACGGTGGCCGCCGAAGTACCACTCAACGACATAATAAACAACCGCGATGCCACGGGCAGGATTGCCAAATGGGCTATCGAGCTCCTCCTGTTCGACATAACATATAAACCACGGCGAGCCATTAAGTCGCAAGTACTGGCCAATTTCGTAGCCGAATGGACAGAAGTCGAACTCCCTAAAGAGTAGGGCGCATACTCCAATTGGATCATGCACTTTGACGGCTCTAAAATGCTGGCTGGTCTGGGGGCTGGCGGCGTCCTGACGTCCCCCACCGGAGATACAGTGCAATACGTACTCCAAATACTATATACAGACTCCAATAACGCAACCGAATACGAGGCCCTATTATACAGTCTCCGGATGGCAGTCTCCATGGGCATTCAATGCCTGGAGGTGTGTGGGACTCGAACCTCGCAATATCCCAAATAAATGGAGACTTCGATGCCAAGGATCCGAAAATGGCGGCATATCGCAACACCGTTCTCAAAATGTCAGCTCGGTTCGAGGTGCTTGAATTCCACCATGTGGCTCGGGAAAACAACCAGGCGTCGGACATCCTCGCCCGTATCGGCGCTAAACGCGACCCTGTCCCACCGAACATCTTCCTGGAAAAACTGTTTAAACCATCCGTGGTATGGGAAGGGGACCCCGGCAACAATAGTCCAGACCCGGCCACAACCCCAGATACCGAACACTCTGACACAATCGGAGGCTCTGCCATCGAAATAACACCTTCAGCCCACGTAATAATGGCCGTCATCGCCCTGTGGACAGAACCATTCCTGGCCTACCTAACCAGGCAGGAACTACCCGAGGACCAAAATGAGGCACGCTGCATAGTGCGGCGATCTAAAGCCTACAAGGTCCATGAGGGAGAGCTTTATAAGAAAAGCAATACCGGAGCCCTTCAAAGGTGCATCTCCGAAGAGGAAGGGCGGAAGCTTTTGGCAGAAATCCATGCCGGACTCGGCGGCCATCACGCCGCAGCCTGGGCCCTTGTAAGCAAGGCCTTCCGTACAGGTTTCTATTGGCCGATGGCCCAGGCAGATGCGCAGCATCTGGTCCAGCATTGCGTCGTTTGCCAGCTATTTGCAAACCAAAGCCATATGCCGCATACCGCTCTCCAAACAATCCCCATTACTGGGCCCTTTGCGGTCTGGGGGCTTGATATGGTCGGACCCCTTAAAGGGGGAACCCATAATAAAAAATACTTACTGGTCATGGTGGATAAATTCACCAAATGGATAGAAGCCAAACCTATCAAAACGGCTGAATCCGGACCGGTGATAGACTTCATATCCGGGGTCGTACACCGTTATGGCAGCCCCCACAGCATCATCACTTACAATGGCACGAACTTTACAGCCGACGAGGTGAAACTTTGGTGCAGCAACATGGGCATCAAGCTCGATTATGCTTCTGTCTATCACCCGCAAACTAACGGTCAAGTCGAGCGAGCGAATGGTCTTATCATGAGCGGCATTAAACCCAGATTAGTGCGGTCCTTAAAGAAGTCAAACACGCACTGGGTAGAGGAGCTCGACTCCGTACTATGGGGGCTACGGACCACGCCGAATCACACTACCGGATACACACCGTTCTTTATGGTGTACGGCACAGAGGCGGTTCTGCCTTGCGACATAATTCATGACTCACCTTGAGTGTGCATGTATGAAGAAAAAGAGGCCGAGCTTGACCGGCAGGACAGTTTGGATGCCCTAGAGGAGGAGCGCGACGTGGCAAAGGCCTGTTCCGCATTCTATCAGCAATAGGCTCGAAGGTATCAAAGCAGAGAAGTACGGGCCAAAACCTATAATGTTGGCGAACTAGTTCTACGCCTGCCGGAGAAGAAAAAGAACAAGCTCAAGCCCAAATGGAAGGTCCCTTCATTATTGACCAAGTTCTGACCGATGGAGCATACCGTCTGCGGGATGCATCGGATAATCGACTCGAGCCAAACCCATGGAATGCAGCCAGACTCCGAAGATTCTATGCCTAGCACCGGACTCTATGTTCGTCTCCTCACCTCCGTCAATTTTTTGCATATCTGTCTTTTTCTCTCTTTCTCCCTTTTTACTCTCTTCAAGGCCCTTAAAGGCTATACTTGTGTCCTGGTTACACAATCTTGACGTGCTAACCGTGCTCATTATACCTGTGGGCTTCTTATACAAAAGCTTAATCTAACTATTTTCCCGAGCTTTATGTCCCATACATGTGTTGTTCTTCCGCATGTACCTTTTTCCCCATTATATGCATCGATATGACTTAAGTTTTGGCCAAGCTGGGTTGCCTGGCTCTTGTATTTATGCCCTACGCTCCCATTAATTCGGCTAGGGCATAAGGGGAGCACCTCTGCGATTGTTACTGCCGGGTCAGCCAGATGTGTACCTCAGACTGGGTGAAGCCGAAAGCTAGCGTTCTTAAGGGAATATTCGGTCGGTGAATAGAAGATGACTTTTATCTAATTTGAAACATGCCCCCAGATGTTTATATCCTGCGTCTCTTTTCGCAGTTCGGGCATGCACATTAGGGCATGCGTACCCAGGGAAAGGAACCCTTAACGGAACTATTCTCCCTGGAAGATGTTTCTTACTACCCATGTAATATGACTTAACTAGTTGGGTACTTGTCTGTTCAAGCACTTATGACCCCTACGCCTGGTCTCCATGCATACCCCGGTTTTTACATAACCGAGTGGGTATTAGGATACACTCCGGACTATCGGGTCCAGAGGTCAAAGCGAAAAGGTCCGCCATGACAAATGATTTACAACCCGACTAGGGACATTACATATGTCACTTGAATTACAGAGTCGCTAAGACTGATTCAATTCTTCTTCTATACCATCCAACAAGCTGTCTAGCCTACAATCCTGTTGGGAATACTTTGCGGCTAATTCTACTTGATCATACACTAAACTGACAGGGATCTCTTTCCCATCAGGCCCCACAGGTCCGACCTCGGCCATGTGGTTCGTGTCCACTTTGGTATAGCACGTCTTCACCATAGCCCAGGCTTCCCTTGCACCTTGTCGGCAGACGGATATCTTCCATAATCGGAAGCGCTGCCGCGCTCCCTTGAGCTTCTCTATAAGCTCCCCTGTGCCTCCGGGCAGGGACACGGATGGCCACAAGGCTTGGGCAATACCCTGCATCACCTGCCAAACTTGTTCATGCAGTTGTGAGAGCTCTGGTAGAAGATCACCCGAAGACCAGGGCATCTCCTCCGCGGGACGACCCGTCAGCATACCTGCAGACATAACTCTGTTAGCTGGCTTCTTCGCCGAACTCGTTTAAAAGTTCGTTCAAGCACTTACTAAAAATGCCGCGCCGAAGTCGTTTATTCTCCTTCACAGAGTCCGCAAACTGGGCTCGGACATCTTTCAGTTCCACGCCCAGACGGATATTGGCGTCTTGGAGATCATTTTTCTCCTGCCCGACTCGCGTAAGCACACGCTCGCCAGCATTTCGTTGTCGATCATCATGTGCCGCATCCACCGCCACGGCCTATGGATTCACTCCGGGGCCACCTGCAACATCTATTGTTAGATTTGCATACATGCCGCATACTACCTGGTACCTGTATTCTTTGCAATGCAAACAAGTGTTACCAGAGGGATCCTTCTCGGACTCCTTCAACGCGGCAACAGCGGCCCCTAGCTGGGCCTTGCACTCTTCCAGCTCTTGAGACAATTGGGAATTCTTCTCTGTAAGAACCTGCACAGATAATGGTCCTTAAATCAGTTGCATCAACTGTTTCAAGTCTCAGGGGCTACTGATATATATAATCGTCAGATTTGCTTACCCGTATATCCCTTACATATTGGTCCGTGGCTCTGGCTAGACCAATTTGAGCAGCAAAGATGTATGTGTCTCCAGAATTGAAGACATCAAATGCCTCTGGTGAGAAACAAGCGTCACGTAGTATGGCCCGGCGATGCCTATGATTCATGGCGCTCTCCACTTCAGAATTTGTAGCGGATAGTCTGTCCACATCCTCTATAGGAGGAACGTCCGGCGCCTGCCCCGCGTTAGCTTCCGCCTCTATGTCCGGCCCTGGAGCCCGACTGGTGGAGGCGTGATCAACAGCCTCTCCGGATATAGTCTGGCGAGCGTTTTTTCTGCTAGGAAACACGGACGTCATTATATCTTAAGAAAGACGACAACCACGGAGTGAGGTTTTGTGTCATACCTCTATGCTGGCGTCTCCATCCTGAACGCCTTCCTTTTTAGCCTACCCGGCTTCGGTTCCTCTTGTTGGCAAGTTGCTGCGGGTTCGGCACGGCGTCTCGAAGGTCTTCCCTGTAAAACACCATATGTGTACGGTAGGTGAAGTGCGTAAAAGGGGATCCTTTTTGGGAGTTGGGACTTTGGTTTTTCTTACGTGGGACGCAGGGAGTAGTCCAAGATAGTCGGCCGTTATGGCCACCATGGCGTCATCGCAGCTCAATTGATAGAATTGCATGTCTATCAGCTCCACGAATATGTCCAGATCCTCTTCGAGTCCGGGATCAAGGACCCGGCCAGGGTCCTCTGGTTGTGGAGGTGGGCTGATGACCTCCCTTACAGCTTTTGGCAGTTCCCGCCATGAAATAGCAGGGTGAGTATCTACGACGAGGAATGCGGGAAGGTCGGGAGAAAAGAGGTACAACTCACCCAGCTTGGATGGTTGTACATGGAGAATCCATCCCGCGGCTTAATACAGATGAACTCCTCTTCCTCTCCCTTGAACAACTCGGACATAATTTTTGCTAAAGCAGCAGTGGATTCCAGTCCCTTGCGCCCGCAATGGGTGGCATCATCTTCGCCATTAAAACACCACAGGGGGTGCCCTCGATATTGAAGTGGCTGCACCCCCCCCCCCCGCGCATTATGCATATTGACATAACCTCGATTATTGTCAATCCTGATTCAGCCAACGCTTTAATCCGGTTCATCAGGTAAAGGACTTCTCCGTTGTCTTCCTCCTGGGGGCTCCGTGGGCGCCAACTTCGGCATTTCTTCAGAGGATCATTGTTGAACTCGGGAAGACCTCGCCGAACAGGGTCTGGAAGGGGGACGTCCTCCATGTCCGAAGGCCAGTCTTCGGACGTCTTCTTCGGAGTACCGGACATGTATCCGGCCTCGGTGATGCTCCATATTTCGGCTCCGCCCACTTGATAAAGTGACCCCTTCTATGTGCGGGGCAGAAGGCAGAATAGCCTTTTCCACAGCTCGAAATGAGCCTCGCAGCCAAGAAATAGCTCACAAAGGGCAACATAACCGGCGATGTGTAATATGGAAGCGGGGGTGAAATTATGCAACTGGAGGCCATAAAACTCCAGGAGCCCGCGGAGGAACGGATGAATTGGAAATCTGAGTCCCCTTAGTAAGTAAGGGATGAGGCATACCCGCTCCCCCTTGGAGGGATTGGGGAAGCTCTCCGCTTGCTCCCCGCCATTATAAGTGGTGAGCCCAGCTCAGACGGGGACCATATACGCTGGAGGGAGAAATCCCTGGGTCTGCAATTCTACTAATCGGCTGTGCGGGACGGAACACTTCTCCCAATCACCGGGCTTAGGGCTACGGGAATGGATTTTTCCGAGCGCGCTTCGATGGATTCTCGCCGCGGGAGGATGGTGTGGATTCGATCTAAGAATCCCCATCCCTTTAATAGACGATTTATTTACCTGGCTAGGGAGGCGAATGTAAAAATGTCCTGGCTCCTCGCATTCACTCGACGCATGGAAGATGGCCCTTATTGGGCGCAGAAGCCTAGAAGTCCAACATTTATGGGAGCCGGACACTACTTAGCAGATATTCAGGATTTAGAGAAGAACCCGCCTTGCAATGCCGAAGACAATACTGCGCGCCAGACTCATCGTCATTGAAACCTGGTTCAGGGGCTACTGAGGGAGTCCTGGATTAGGGGGTATCCGGACAGCCGGACTATATCCTTTGGCCGTACTGTTGGACTATGAAGATACAAGATTGAAGACTTTGTCTCGTGTCCGGATGGGACTCTCCTTGGCGTGGAAGGCAAGCTAGGCAATACGGATATGGAGATCTCCTCCTTTGTAACCGACTCTGTGTAACCCTAGCCGCCTCCGGTGTCTATATAAACCGGAGGGTTTAGTCCGTAGGACAATATACAATCATACCATAGGCTAGCTTCTAGGGTTTAGCCTCTACGATCTCAATAGTAGATCAACTCTTGTAATACTCATATCATCAAGAACAATTAAGTAGGACGTAGGGTATTACCTCCTTCAAGAGGGCCCGAACCTGGGTAAACTTCGTGTCCCCTGCCTCCTGTTACCATCCGCCTTAGACGCACAGTCTGGGACCCCCTACCCGAGATCCGCCGGTTTTGACACCGACAACGGCCTTCCTCGTAAAAGACCTTGAAGAACAACATGGAGGCGCCGTCGTACCTGAAGTGGATGGTGAAAGCACAAGTGCTCCCTAGGTGGTTTTGATAATTGATGACAACATATCTCTTGTTGGACTAACATTTCTATCTAGCATGTTTCAGATAAGTTCAACAATGGAGTGGCATGGACTAAAGGTTGTGGGAACTCCTTCAAGATGCTAAGGACAAAGGATTGGCTAAAGCTTAAAGCTCAAGACTCTTCATTTTACATTTTAGTGATCCAAGATCACATTGAGTCCATAGGAAAAGCCAATACTATCAAGGAGGGATGAGGTGTTGCTTAATGAGCCTCTTGCTTCATGTGCTTAATGATATGCTCCAAAACCCTCAACTACTTTCCCATATCCACATATGACCTAAACCCTAAGCCAAACTCGGTCCTACCGATTCTTCCTATCCGGCGCCACCGAGTTTCATTTGTCATAAGCCACTGCCAAACCCTAGCAATTTGGTTCTACCGATAGGGATCTCGGTCTCACCGATATGGGATTGCAAACTCTCTATTTCCCTTTCGTAACTTTTCGGTCTCACCGAAAGAGCGAATCGGTCCCACCGAGATTGCAATGTAAATTCAGGGTTTCCTTTTTGTAACTTTTCGGTCTCACCGAAAGAGCAAATCGGTCCCACCGAGTTTGCCTGACCAACTCTCTGGTTAGCTAATT